>NW_020699934.1:0-1029 GCF_002925995.2 Terrapene triunguis | reverse complement strand
TGATGCCAGTGAAAATGAGGTAGGATCGTAGGCTAAAATAGGGAAAGAACAAGTTAAAAATTACTTAGACAAGTTAGCCATCTTCAAATCACCAGGGTTTGATTAAATACCTCCTAGAATATTCAAGGATCTGACTGAGGAGATATCTGAGCCTTTAGCAACTATCTTCAAAAACTCATGGAAGACGGGAGAGATTCCAGAAGACTGGAAAATGTCAAATCTATTAAAAGGGGAATAAGGATAACCCGGGGAATTACAGACCAGTCAGCTTAACTTCAGTACCCGGAAAAATAATGGAGCAAATAATCAAGCAATCAATTTGCAAGCAACTAGAAGATAATAACATGATAAATAACAGTCAAGAACAGATCCTGTCAAACTAACCTAAAAGCTTTCTTTGACCAGGGTAACAATGCTTGTGGATAGGAGGGAAGCGGTAGATGTGGTATATCTTGACTTTAGTAAGGCTTTTGATACTGTCTTGTATGATCTCATAAAGAAACTAGGGAAATGCAACCTCGATGGAGCTACTATAAGGTGGGTGCATAACTGGTTGGAAAACTGTTCCCAGAGAGTAGTTATCAGTGGTTCACAGTCATGCTGGAAGGGCATAATGATTGGGGTCCTGCAGGGATCAGTTCTGGGTCCGGTTCTTTTCAATATCTTCATCAATGATTTAGATAATGGCATAGAGAGTACACTTATTCCAAGATGGGAGGGGTTGCAAGTGCTTTGGAGGATAGGGTTAAAATTCAAAATTATCCAGACAAACTAGAGAAATGGTCTGAAGTAAACAGGATGAAATTCAATAAGGACAAATGTCAAGAACTCCACTTAGGAAGAACAATCAATTGCATACATACAAAATGGGACATGACTGCCTAGGAAGGAGAACTGCGGACAGGAATCTTGGGGGGGTATAGTAGATTTCCAAGCTACATGTGAGTCGACAGTGTAACACTGTTGCAAAAAAAGCAAACACCATTCTGGGATGTATTAGCAGGATTGTTGTAAGCAAGACATTAGAAG
>NW_020699933.1:0-5094 GCF_002925995.2 Terrapene triunguis | reverse complement strand
TCTCACTCTCAGCTCCTTGTGCCTCTTGCTCCCAGCTCCTCACACTCGCACCACAAACTGAAGTGAGCTCCTTTTAAAACCCAGGTGCCCTAATTAGCCTGCCTTAATTGATTCTAGCAGCTTCTTCTTAATTGGCTCCAGGTGTCCTAATCAACCTGCCTGCCTTAACTGGTTCTAGCAGGTTCCTGATTACTCTAGTGCAGCCCCTGCTCTGGTCACTCAGGGAACAGAAAACTACTCATCCAGTGACCAGTATATTTGCCCTCTACCAGACTCCTGTACCCCACTGGTCTGGGTCTGTCACATATCCCTCCCCCCTGCTCAACGCCAAGGGGTTGGGCAGCTTGGGACGCCAGACAGTGCACATGTGACAAGCCGTCGGCGTTGCCATGACGGCTCCCTGCTCTGTGTTGCACATGGAACTGGAAAGGCTGGAGGGAAAAGAACCATCAGGTGTTCTTCTCCTTGTTCCGCTGCATCCATTGAAGAGGGGCATGGTCGGTCACGAGGACAAATCTGCGCCCGAGCAGGTAGTAGCGCAATGTTTCCATGGCCCATTTTACAGCAAGGCATTCTCGCTCCACCACTGCATATTTTTGTTCCTTTGGAAGGAGTTTCCGACTGAGGTATAGAATTGGGTGTTCCTCCTCCCCGACCATCTGTGATAGAACGGCCCCCAACCCTACTTCCGATGCATCCGTCTGCAGGATAAACTCCTTGGTGAAATCAGGGGCTATCAGTACGGGGTTATTGCAGAGGGCAGTCCGTAGGTCTGTGAATGCTTCCTCTGCTGCGTCAGACCATCTCACCAGATGAGGTCCACGGGCTTTCACTAGGTCTGTCAGGGGGCTTGCCCTTGTGGCGAAGTGGGGGATAAATCGTCGGTAATACCCCACCAAACCTAGGAACGCCCAGACTTCTTTCTTGCGACTTGATCCGGGCCAATTTTGGATGGCCTCTAACTTGTTCACTTGGGGTTTTACCAGACCTTTTCCCACAATGTAGCCAAGATATTTGGCCTCTGTAAACCCTACAGCGCACTTGGCAGGGTTTGCTGTAAGGCCAGCTTGCCTGAAGGTATCGAGGACTGCCTCCACCTTCTCCAGGTGGGTTTCCCAGTCTGGGGTATGAATGACCACATCGTCCAAGTAGGCAGCAGCATAACTGTTATGCGGGCGTAATAGCTTGTCCATGAGGCGCTGGAAGGTAGCTGGGGCCCCATGTAGTCCAAAAGGGAGGACAGTATATTGAAAAAGACCCTCTGGTGTAGAGAACGCAGTCTTTTCCTTTGCGTCTTCTGCAAGGGGAATCTGCCAGTACCCCTTTGTCAAGTCTAGGGTAGTCAAGTACGGGCATTACCCAGACGGTCCACTAGCTCATCTATGCAAGGTATGGGGTACGCGTTGAACTGGGATACTTCGTTTAGTCGCTGGAAGTCGTTGCAAAATCTTGTGGTGCCATCAGGTTTGGGCACCAGCACGATTGGGCTGGACCACTGACTGTGGGATTCTCTGATGATCCCCAACTCCAGCATTTTTTTTACTTCTGCTTTTATTTCCTCCCTTTTTGCCGCTGGCACCCGATAGGGCCTCATTGTTACTCTGGCCCCAGGGTTCGTGACGATGTGGTGATATGTCTCGATTGTTCGACCCGGTTTTGTCGAGAACACATCTTGGTTCCGGAAGATCATCTCAGACACCTCATTCTTCTGGTCTGGTGTTAAATCGGGAGACACTCTCACCTCTTTGGAAGGCTTGTTTTCCTGGGTTAGGTCTTTTTGGACCGTTGTGCATGCCTCTTGTGCATGCCAGGGTTTCAGAAGGTTAACGTGATAATTCTGTTCTTGTTTTCTGCGTCCTGGCTGCCGCACCTTGTAGGTTACTTCCCCCACGGGTTCAACCGCCTCATAGGGCCCCTGCCATTGGGCCAGAAGCTTGCTTTCTGCCATGGGTACCAACACCATAACCCAATCCCCTGGTTGGAACTGTTGCACTTTTGCCTGGCGATTGTAATGGTTTCGCTGGGCCTCCTGTGCCTTCTCCAAATGTTCCCGTACAATAGGGGTAACCCGGGCTATCCGGTCTCGCATCTGCATTACATGCTCTATTATATTTCTCCCCTCATTGGGTTCCTCTTCCCAGATCTCTTTGGCGATATCTAGTATGCCACGGGGGTGACGCCCGTATAATAACTCGAAGGGGGAAAACCCAGTTGAGGCCTGAGGTACCTCCCTGATAGCGAACATAAGGTAGGGTAGTAGGGTGTCCCAATCCTTCCCGTCCCAACTTACCACCTTCCTTATCATAGCCTTGAGGGTTCGGTTAAACCTTTCTACCAACCCATCAGTCTGCGGATGGTAGACCGAAGTTCTCAGGGTATGTATATGGAGCAGCATACAGAGGTCCTTTATTAGCTTCGACATAAATGGGGTTCCTTGGTCGGTTAATAGCTCCTTCGGTAGCCCCATTCGGGCAAAGATCCCCACCAGCTCTTCGGCTATAGTTTTAGAGGCCATGTTCTGCAGGGGGACGGCTTCTGGGTAGCGAGTAGGATAGTCCAAAACAACAAGTATATATTGGTGGCCCCGAGCTGTCTTCTCCAGGGGTCCTACTAGGTCCATGGCTATTCGCTCGAAGGGGACCTCTATGATGGGAAGGGGTACTAAAGGTGCCCTCAAGTGGGGATGGGGACTGTGCAGCTGACACTCCGGGCAGGAGGCACAGTACCTCCGCACTTCTTCATGTACTCCAGGCCAGAAGAACCGTCGTAGGACTCGTGCCAGGGTCTTCTCTACCCCCAAATGCCCCCCGAAAAGATGACTATGAGCAAGACTTAATACAGCGTTCTGGTGTTTTTGAGGTACTAAGATCTGCTGTACCTTCTGCCCCTGTACTGGTGCAACCCGGTATAAGAGATCCTTCTTCATTATGAAGTAGGGTCCTGGTCCCTGGGTTTTCCCTTCAACGGGGACCCCATCTATTTCAGTCACCTCCTTCCTAATGTTGTCATACCTTGGGTCTTCTGCCTGGTCCCGTCCAAAATTTCCTCTCCCGGGGCTAATCTGCCCAAGATCTAGGGGCCCAGTCTCTGTTGCCTCTACTGGTTCAGAAGCATTAGGGTGGGGGTCAGACTCAGGTGCTTCTCCCTCCTGCATGGCCTCCTTTTCAGCTGTGCGGGTCCACCTACCTTCAAGAGCGACCCTCTGGTTTTGGGTCAGTATTCGGGTTCCCAAGACCTTAGCTGCCCTTCTTTCCCTTTTTGTCTTTCTACCCTGTCTGGGAGTGGAGAACAAATCTGGGGATATTTCAGAGAAGATTGGGGGTTGACAGTCTGCTGTGGATGCCTCATTAATTTTAGGGTCCCCATCTTTCTCCAATCCCCCTACTGGGAGTAAGTTTCCAAACTCTGGGAAGTCCCTCCCTATGAGCACCGGGTATGGGAGTTTAGGGACTACACCTGCTGCTACCTCAGTAGTGTTCCCTTGGATCTCAATTTTTACTGGGATGGTGGGGTAGTAACTAACTGTCCCCTGGACACATGTTATCCCCGTACATTTAGCCTGCAGCAGCTGACTACACTTCACGAGCTTCCCTGAGATAAGCGTGATAGCACTGCCCGAATCAACCAGTGCCGTGGTCCCTACCCCATTTAGTTTCACTGGTCTGGTATACATATGTGGGGTTAGTGAGACACCCACAAGGTGGATTAGGGAGCATGGATCTGCCCAGTTCCCCAGGTTACACTGCATAGGCTCCTCAGCATTGGGACACTGTGCAGCTATGTGTCCCCACTCCCCGCAGGCATAACATCTGTATGGAGTCCTAGGCGTTCCCCGGTCTCTTGGTTTGGGCAGTCTAACATCACGATCCTCTTCTCCCTCAGTGCTCCGACTCTTTGTGGCCTCTGATGGGCCTTCAGCCTCTCTCTTCTTCCACCTGGGCCCTCCTGGTGGCCCAGTCACCCGAACTTTAGGGCTCGGTGCTGCTAGTTTAACCTGGGGTGCCTCTTCCTTAACTGGTCGGGTCAGTTCCCTCGCTGTCCTTCGCCTCTCTACCAGGGTGACAACCTCGTCATAGGTGGAGGGTTCGTTCTGGCTTACCCAGGCACGAAGGTCTGGTGGTAGTCCCCTCATGTATCAGTCAATGACCAGAACCACTAGTATCTCTTCCGGACTCCGGGACTCTGTTTGCAACCACTTTCGTGTGAGATGGATGAGGTCATACCATTGGGACTGCGGGGTTTTGTCTTCCTGGTACCTTCAACCGTGATACTGCTGGGCCCGCACTGCTGTCGTTACTCCAGATCTGGCCAGGATTTCTGCTTTCAGCTGGGGGTAGTCTGCCACAGCCTCTTCAGGCAGATCATGGTAGGCCTTCTGGGCCTCCCCACAAAGGAATGGGGCAAGGATGCCAGACCACTGATCTCGAGGCCAGGCCTCCCGTAGGGCTGTCCTCTCAAAGGCCAGAAGGTATGCCTCTACATCATCCTCCTGTGTCATTTTCTGCAGCCAATAGCTGGCCCGTATGAGCCGCGTCCCATCATGGCCGCGATTCAGCTCTGTAAGGGACCTGCAGCATAGCTCGGTCTTGAGCAGCCTGGTCCATCAGCAGGCGATTAGTCTCTTGCTGCAGCCGCACTGCCTCCTGTTGGGCGGCTGCCTGGACACGGGTAGCCTCCTGCTGGGCCGCCGTAGCTTGTATCAGTGCCCGCACTACGTCATCCATTCTGGTGGGGGGGGAAAAAAACCTTCTCCCTTTTTTTTGTTTGTTTGTTTTTGTTGTTGTTTTTTTAAATCACCCTCCTTCTTCCGTTGCGCTGTGCACCCCAAGATCCCACTCCTAACACCAGTGTGACAAAGTTCCTCCTCTATCTTGGTGGGTCCTGCGCTTATTGGCGGATTTTCTTGCCTCAGAGATTCACCATGTGGGTTGGGGAACAGCCCAGAGACCTTCCCCTCTGGAAGAACCCACAGTCTAGGTCAATTGGGAGGTTTGTGGGGAACCCGGGCCCGCCCTCTACTCCGGGTTCCAGCCCAGGGCCCTGTGGACTGCAGCTGTCTATAGTGCCTCCTGTAACAGCTGCATGACAGCTACA
>NW_020699932.1:0-1065 GCF_002925995.2 Terrapene triunguis | reverse complement strand
AGCGATTTAACTTAAAAAAATAAAAATAAATAACTAAAAATTAAAAATCTTGCACACCCACTTGTATCACGTGGTCTCGCAAACACATCCGTACAAAACAAAGGGGGACTTCCCAGAACAGAAAGAGAGCTCATCGCAACAGGTCACTCGACCCACAGTGTTAAACTCGACCAATCTTCCTTCCCTCAAAAAAACAAAGGGACAAGCCCTGCACCCTGATTACAGGATGGGGTCCAAGTGACTAGCCCAACAACCCAAAGGAGCCAAAGGGAAAAGGACCTGAACCCTTCACACAGCTCAAGTAAGAAAGGCAGCAGTAGCTCCCATAAGCGAGGGAAATGTGACTCTCACCCTGATTACAAGGTGGTCACTCTGACTAGCTGAATTAAGGAGCATAATCACAGAAGACAGTTTTAGACCTGAACCCTGATTACAGGGCGGTCATGCTCCTAAGGGCCCTAAACTAACCCTAATCCCTGATAAATGAGAGGGATTCAACCTGCACCCGAATTACAGGGTGGTCACTCTGATTAGAAAGATAAAGGTGCATAAAGCCTGGTTGCAAAAGGGCAGGGACCTGTCTCCGAATTACAGGGAGGTCACGCTCCGCACGGTATCAAAGGGCTCAGTACTTCCCATACTACAGAGTGGTGTGACATGCACTCCAATTACAGGTGGTCACTTTGACTAGATTGCCAGCAGGGCATGATGCTAAAACAGCAAGAGGGCAGAGACCTGACTCCGAATTACAGGGACGTGAGTCAAACTGCTCAGGGTTCCAAAGAGCTCAGTATCCCCCAGAAGCAATAGGAATATGACTTCCACCCTGATTACAGGGTTGTCATCCTGACTACAGGGCCACAATAAGGCGTAATGCCAAACGAGCAAGTGGGCAAAGACCTGGACCCTAGTTACAGGGCGGTCACACTGCTCAAGTTACCAAAGAGCTCAATTCCCTCGAAAGCCAGGGGGAGATGACTTGCACCCTGATTACAGAGCACTCACTCTCACTAGTCAACTAACGGAGCATAATGTCAAAAGGACAAAACAGCACAGACCTGGACC
>NW_020699931.1:1115-1414 GCF_002925995.2 Terrapene triunguis | reverse complement strand
TTCTATCCATTACTTACTGAGACTCGGATAGCCCGCCCTGGATCAGACAATCGCCGAGCCACTACTATGCAGGTTTACACCCATGTGCCTTTTAACCCCGTGGACCTGGCAGCTTTTAAGGCACAGGCAGGGGAATTCTCTACGAACCCAAGCAAGTTTATCTCAGCCTTTGAAGGGTGTCTGGCTAGCTGTAAACCTGACTGGGATGACTGTAATGTCCTTATGAGAACCCTGTTGTCTGAAGTAAAGCGAAATCAGGTTACAGCTAGCCAGACACCCTTCAAAGGCTGAGATAAACT
>NW_020699931.1:0-1015 GCF_002925995.2 Terrapene triunguis | reverse complement strand
ATGCAGGTTTACACCCATGTGCCTTTTAACCCCGTGGACCTGGCAGCTTTTAAGGCACAGGCAGGGGAATTCTCTACGAACCCAAGCAAGTTTATCTCAGCCTTTGAAGGGTGTCTGGCTAGCTGTAAACCTGACTGGGATGACTGTAATGTCCTTATGAGAACCCTGTTGTCTGAAGTGGAGCGGGATCAGGTTACAGCTAAGGCTAAGGAGAAGGAAGACAGAGAAGGCATTTAAGGTTTAAAAGGGAAAGCTATTGGACACCAGAGGTTGTAGAGAGAGGAATCCTCAGAAGTGAGTGTGCTCATCCTGGTTTGTTGCTTCAAAGCTCTGTACAGAAGTTATGTTACTGGAAAAGGTGTATGAGTGAAGAGTGGAAGGTTCTTTTGGAAGTTAGAAGAAGCCGAGAAAGGGAGAAGAGGAAAAAGCACGGAATGAGTTAACTGAGAGGAAAATACAGCTAGCAAGCTCAGTCAGCTGGCCTCAGTCCAAGGTCAGTGTTCGCTGCCAAGACTTTGCTGACAACCAAGAGGAAGGGGGGCCTGAATGTGCCCAAGCAACTGAGATCAGCAAAATACTGCAAGGCATAATGAGGACAACAGAAGGGTTAAAAGGCAGTTAGTTTTGTTGAACAGTATTGGCCCAGGGATTTAAAAATTCCCCCACTTTGTTCGGCCAGAGACTTGGAGGAGTGGGACAATGAGGACAAAGTCCTCCTCCTGCAATATGTGGATGACTTGTTGATTGCTGCTGTGGGTCTAATCCCTTGTCTTAAAGCCACTGTGAGCCTCCTGAACTTTGTTGGACTCAGAGGATATCGAGTAGCACAGAGTAAGGCTCAGATTGCTCTCCCAGAAGTACGGTATTTAGGATTTTACATCAGGCAGGGGAAACGTCAGCTTTCAAGTGAAAGAAAGGAAGCTATCTGTCAAATTCCTATTCCAAGCAATCGTAAACAACTCAGGACATTTCTGGGCATGGCAGGCTTCTGCAGAATATGGATCCCAGAGTTTGG
>NW_020699930.1:0-2079 GCF_002925995.2 Terrapene triunguis | reverse complement strand
AGCGATTTAACTTAAAAAAATAAAAATAAATAACTAAAAATTAAAAACCTTGCACACCCACTTGTATCACGTGGTCTTGCAAACACATCTGTACAAAACAAAGGGGGACTTCCCAAAGAGAGCTCATCGCAATAGGTCTCTCGACCCTCAGTGTTAAACTCAAACAATCTTCCTCCCCTCAAAAAAACAAAGGGAAAAGGGACAAGACCTGCACCCTGATTACAGGGTGGGGTCCAAGTGACTAGCCCAACAACCCAAAGGAGCCAAAGGGGAAAGGACCTGGACCCTTCTTACAGGGCGGTCCCTCGGACTAGCCAATTAATGGAAAATACATCACAAGAAAGAAAAAAGAAGGAGACCTGAACCCTACTTACAGGGTGGTCACTTAGCCCAAAGCACTAAGGGGAACCTAGTCCTCCCTAAATAAGAGGCACATGACCTGCATCCTCATTACAGGGCAGTCAAACTGACCAGGCTGAGAACAAGACACAATCCCAGAAGATCAAAGGACAGAG
The DNA here is from genome assembly GCF_002925995.2 of Terrapene triunguis. Lineage (NCBI taxonomy): Eukaryota > Metazoa > Chordata > Testudines > Emydidae > Terrapene > Terrapene triunguis. The sequence goes on along the minus strand of NW_020699930.1, from coordinate 1,564 downwards.
ACCTGAACCCTAGTTACAGGGAGGTCACACGGCTCAAGTAAGAAAGACATCAGTAACTCTCATAAGCGAGGGAAATGTGACTCTCACCCTGATTACAAGGTGGTCACTCTGATTAGCTGAATTAAGGAGCATAATCACAGAAGACAACTTTAGACCTGAACCCTGATTACAGGGTGGTCATGCTGCTAAGGGCCCTAAACTAACCCTAATCCCTGATAAATGAGAGGGATTTGACCTGCACCCTAATTACAGGGTGGTCACTCTGATTAGAAAGATAAAGGTGCATAAAGCCACGGAGCAAAAGGGCAGAGACCTGTCCCTGAATTACAGGGAGGTCACGCTCCGCACGGTATCAAAGGGCTAAGTATTTCCTATACTACAGAGTGGTGTGACATGCAACCCAATTATAGGTGGTCACTTTGACTAGAATATCAGCAGGGCATGATGCCAAAACAGCAAGAGGGCAGAGACCTGACTCCAAATTAGAGGGAGGTGAGTCCCACGGCTCAGGGTTCCAAAGAGCTCAGTATCCCCCAGAAGCAATAGGAATATGACTTCCATCCTGACTACAGGGCTACAACAAGGCGTAATGCAAAACGAGCAAGTGGGCAAAGACCTGGACCCTAGTTACAGGGCGGTCACATTGCTCAAGTTACCGAAGAGCTCAATTCCCTCGAAAGCCAGGGGGAGATGACTTGCACCCTGATTACAGGGCAGTCACTCTCACTAGTCAGCTAACGGAGCATAATGTCAAAAGGACAAAACAGCACAGGCCTGGACCCTAATTACAGGGCGGTCACGCTGCTCAAGGTATTAAAAGGCTCGAGATCCCCACATACAGTGTCATTACATGACCTGAGATCTGATTACAGGTAGGTTACTGTGCCCAGAGTCCCTTTCCTTCTTCTCCAGCTTCGTGACTTGTCCTCTTTCCTCATCTTTGCTTGACATTCCTGACACTTCCTTCTTGTCCACTTGTGCTTGGGGCAGCCTGAAACACAAAGAACACACACAAGTATGTAAATCAGATGCACTTATGACAACTCCACGTCCCAAATTCGAACTGAGAGTAAACTACGGATCCAGTCTGGTTTTCTGGGTCTGCAGACAGCCTGGATATTCAGCTCCAAGATGTGGTCCTCAGACACTTCCATAAGGACTCTCCCCTCCTCCTCAGCCCCACTGGGTGGGAAAAGGACCAGACCCATCTGACTCCAGAGCCAGAATTTCCAGGTTTCCCCTTGACAACTATTACACCAGGCAGTCTCCATACAAAATGAAGAGGAACTGGGTGATTAAGGGCAGTATGGAATTAATTGACAAGTATTCCAAAATCTATGTTAGGAGGTATACTGCCGGGATTGACTTAGTCCCAAACTCACACAGGACCCTTCCGTTCTGAGCTTACCTGCAACGTGAGCAGGATGTTGGATCTCCAAGAGCACAGTACATGAGGAAGAAAGCAGGAGACTTGGCTGCAGAATTCCCAGCAAGTTGGAAGCGCAGTGTGAAGGGCCAGGACTCTGGACACAGTTTCATGGGGGCACCATAAATAGTGTCTGAT
>NW_020699929.1:0-2704 GCF_002925995.2 Terrapene triunguis | reverse complement strand
ATCATGACCCCTTTCACTGGTCCCCAGAAGCGGACAGGGCATTTAAAATCTTAAAAAGGAAACTAATGGAAGCTCCAGCTCTAGGCCTGCCAGACCTAGTTAAGCCATTCCAACTGTATGTGCATGAACGGAGAGGGGTGGCCCTGGGAGTGCTTACCCAGCTATTAGGTGCCTGGAAGCGTCCTGTGGCGTATTTCTCTAAACAACTGGATCAAGTTTCAAAGGGATGGCCAGCCTGTTTGAGGGCGGTCGCAGCAACTGCCCTAGTGCTTGGGAAAGCTGAGAAATTGACACTGGGAGGAGTTGTGCAAGTGTATACTCCCCATATGGTTCAAGCCCTGCTGGATACTAAGGGTGGTCTCTGGCTTACACAGGCTCGGGTGGCTCGGTATCAAGCAAAACTGTTAAAAAATCCTGAAGTTACCCTACAAACCTGTCCCTCCCTTAACCCACCCACCCTGTTACCGGAGACAGAGGAGCAGGAACACGACTGTCTGGAAATCATAGATGTCCAATACTCCAGCCGCCCAGACTTAAAAGATCAACCCCTCCCTAATGCTGATTATGAGTGGTATACTAACGGCAGCAGTACAGTTGTAAACGAACAGAGGAGGGCAGGCTATGCTATTGTATCTCTCCATAAGACCGTGGAAGCAAAGGGTTTACCTGCTGGGACATCAGCTCAGCTGGCTGAATTGGTAGCCTTAACCCGTGCACTTGAACTGTCAAAAGGAAAAAGAGTTAACATTTTTACTAATTCCAGATATGCCTTTGAAATACTACACGCCCATACCGGTCTGTGAAAGGAAAGAGGAATGTTAACAGCCCAAGGTTCTCCGGTTAAACATGCGCCTCAAATTCTCCGGCTTTTAGAAGCGGTACAGCTCCCCTCAGAAGTAGCAGTAATACACTGCAAGGCTCATCAAAAAGAAGATCAAGATGTGGCTAAGGGTAATGCCAGGGCGAACAGAAAGGCCAAGCGAGCTGCTACCCTGGAACCACAGGAAGCTGAAAATGCCCATATGCATGCCCTCATCCCATCAGTGGGGGAGCTCCCGACCCCTCAGTACTCTCACGAAAAGAGGAACCTAGCCAACACACTTAGGCTCCGGGAAAAGGAGGGATGGCTCCACTCCACAGAAGGAAAAATCCTCCTACCAAGGAATCTAATACGGCCAGTACTACAAAAACTACATCAGTCTACCCACGCAGGTAGAGAAGCTCTTTCCCAGCTTATGAATAAATACTTTCTAACCTCTGGATTTAGGCCTCTGGCCTCCCAGGTGCAGGCTAAATGTTTAGTCTGCCAAAAAAACAACCCTCGACCTGGAGTGTCAGTGCCACCAGCCACTCTGGAACCTACCCCAGGCCCAGGACTAGTTTGGCAAATAGATTTTACTGAGTTCCCCCGGACCCAAGGATTCAGATACCTTCTCGTCTTAGTGGATCGATTCAGCGGATGACCTGAAGCCTTCCCATGTCGTAACAACACTGCCAAAACGGTGGCTCTTAAGTTTGTCAAGGAAATCATTCCTCGCTTTGGACTCCCCCAGTGGATGGAATCTGACAACGGAACACACTTCACATCCCAAGTCGTTCAGAAGATATCGGATGCCCTGCAAATCCCCTGGAAGCTCCACACTCCATGGCGACCGCAGGCCAGTGGGGTAGTGGAACGCACAAATCAGACACTTAAGCGGCACCTCTCAAAGGTCTGCCAAGAGGCTTCCCTTAAGTGGCCTGATGCTCTACCCCTTGTTTTGCTCCGCATTCGCGCTCTCCCAAAGGGCAGGTTAGGGCTCAGTCCCTTCGAGATTATGTTTGGAAGGGCATGGCCTATGAATGGTACACCGGTTCTGGCAGGGGAGTGGGAGGTAGGCTGTGGTTTCTTATCTCAGTACATGTGCTCTCTGTCTGCTGTTCTTTGTTCTCTCCACAGGTACACCAAAAATTTGCAGCCTCTCCCACTGGATGCCCCGATCCACTCCTTGCAGCCAGGCGATTCCGTACTCGTTCGGACCTGGAAGGACGAGCCTCTCCAAGAGAAGTGGAAGGGACCCCACACCGTCCTGCTGGTCTCCCATACAGCAGCAAAGGTCAAAGGACACAAAAACTGGATTCATCACTCTCGCCTGAAAGCAGTGCCTGCTCCTGAACGGTGGACCGTCCAGCCTGCAGAGAAGACTGCCAGCGACGACCTGGGACTTAAGCTGTTATTCAAAAGACAATAAGGCCTGCTGGGAATGCCCTGTGATCTCTTTGGACAGTCACAGCGCACTCCCCGCGAGAACTCTGAGCGTTGGTTGTGTTTGTTTTCACAGGGCCGGCCTAACCTGGTGGCCTGGTCCCTTTTGCTTTTAGTCTGTCTGCTATTGGTAATTGTTATTTTGTGGGTATTTGGGGAATTGTAATTGTCAGGCCCTAGGGTCACCTGCCCAGCATGAGTTCAGGTCCAGGGTCTGCCACAGTGGTACTCTTTGCCATAGGGACACTCCTCTCGTTACCTCCCGTTTCCCCACGACCACATGCGGGATGGAAAGAAATCCCGGCATACCCTCTCATTAAAAACCCCAGCTTCATAGCACTCAATCATATCTTGTCCACAGAATATGAGAAAACTCAGCCGAAAGCTTGTTGAGTATTCTCAAAGGGGGGAGTTGTTGACGTCACCAGGCATCAGCATCACCCCAGGTGACTCAGGAGG
>NW_020699928.1:0-2221 GCF_002925995.2 Terrapene triunguis | reverse complement strand
TTCTATCCATTACTTACTGAGACTCGGATAGCCCGCCCTGGATCAGAACATCGCCGAGCCACTACAATGCAGGTTTACACTCATGTGCCTTTTAATGCAGTGGTCCTGGCAGCTTTTAAGGCACAGGCAGGGGAATTCTCTACGAACCCAAGCAAGTTTATCTCAGCCTTTGAAGGGTGTCTGGCTAGCTGTAAACCTGACTGGGATGACTGTAATGTCCTTATGCGGACCCTGCTGTCTGAGGTAGAGCGTAATCAGGTTGTGTCTAAAGCAAGGGAAGAGGCACAGAAGAGACATGAACTGAATCCACATCACGTCCCTACTGTTGCAGTCCAGGTCCCCCTAGCAGATCCCGGGTGGAATCCTAATGACCCTGCGGGCCAAACGCGTCTCACTATATACAAGGAGCTCCTATTACATGGTCTCCGACACTCAGCTGTCCGACATAACAATTGGGCTAAGCCTTATGAGCTAGCACAGGAGCCAAAAGAGAGTCCGGTTCCTTTTCTGCAGCGTATTCGGGATACCATCAGGCAAACTACTAATGCAGACCCCGATGAATGGGAAACTGAGGCAATCATAAAGGGCATCTTTACCAGCCGTGCAGCCCCTGATATTAAAAGGAAACTACAGAAAAAGGAGGATTTGATGGGCATGACCATAGCACAGATTCTGGAAACTGCCAACAGGGCTTACAGCCTTAGGGAGGAAGAAAAGGAAAAGAGGCAAGCGAAAATGATGGTTGCAGCAGTACAGGCCGGTGGCAAGGGAAAATTCCAGGAAGGTGGAAGGGGCCGGGGAATGAGAGGACGTGGACGTGGGCGCCCTGGCTCACAGGAAAGGCGTCTGGGTCGCAACCAGTGTGCCAGATGCCGAAAGGAGGGACATTGGAAAAATGAGTGCCCCGAAAGGGAAGGTACCCCTATGATGGCAGCGGAGGATCAAGAATAGGGGTGTCAGGGGAGACGGACTATCCTGCCCCCGGAACCCCGAGTAAAAATGCGGGTGGGAGATTCAGACATAGACTTTTTAATAGACTCTGGAGCTCACGAACCGCTGTAAACCAACCCCTGCAGCTGCCTGTGGCAGATTCCCTCACTGTGGTGGGTGCCACAGGGAAAGGAACCAAGTGCCCAGTATATGCCCCAGCGGAATGTGCTTTGGGAAACAGAACTCTATCTCACAAACTGGTTTACCTCCCCGATTGTCCAACGCCTCTATTGGGACGGGACCTGCTTTGTCGCTTAGGTGCCACCCTGCATTTCACCCAAGATGAAATAACCCTCACCTTACCCCCAGAGAATGCCTGGATAATGACTCTTGCAACTGAGCCCTCAGCCATGCAAGCCCCAGAATGGAGCCAGTGGGAAAAGCAGGTTTTTCCTCTGGTATGGGCATCAGGGGTCCCAGGGAAGGCAAACCGTCAGACCCCTGTTCATATTCAGCTTCTCCCAGGCAAAAGCCCAGTGCGAATCAAACAGTATCCGATTAAGAGGGAAGCCAGAGAGGGACTGCAAGAGACTATAGATCGGTTCCTAGAGTGCGGTGTACTACGAAAATGCCAGTCAGCTTGGAACACCCCCATTCTGCCCGTGCGAAAGCCCAATGGCACATACCGGCTGGTTCAGGACCTGAGGGCGGTTAATGAGCGGGTTAAGACTCTGCACCCCCTTGTTCCAAACCCGTATACACTGTTGGCCTCTATAGGGGGGCAGTATACCCATTTTTCTGTCCTAGATTTGAAGGATGCTTTCTTCACGATTCCGGTCGACACCCAATCTCAGGAGATTTTCTCCTTCGAGTGGGAGGACAACAGAAGGGTTAAAAAGCAGCTTTGCTGGACCGTGCTGGCCCAGGGATTTAAAAATTCCCCCACTCTGTTCGGCCAGGCTTTGGCCAGAGACTTGGAGGAGTGGGACAATGAAGACAGAGTCCTCCTCCTGCAATATGTGGATGACTTGTTGATTGCTGCTGTGGGTCTAATCCCTTGTCTTAAAGCCACTGTAAGCCTCCTGAACTTTGTTGGACTCAGAGGATATCGAGTAGCACAGAGTAAGGCTCAGATTGCTCTCCCAGAAGTACGGTATTTAGGATTTTACATCAGGCAGGGGGAACGTCAGCTTTCAAGTGAAAGAAAGGAAGCTATCTGTCAAATTCCTATTCCAAGCAATCGTAAACAACTCAGGGCGTTTCTGGGCATGGCAGGCTTCTGCAGAATATG
>NW_020699927.1:0-1016 GCF_002925995.2 Terrapene triunguis | reverse complement strand
TACTTGGCCTTGGTATCTTGTAGCCATGAGTTCCCAAGGATAATGGCGTGTGGGGAAAATATTAATCCTGGCCCTGTAGATTAAGGCTAGTTTAGTGGCTTCCAGTACTACCACTGATGAGTTCAAATCCCTCTGCACTGGTGGGAGGGAGAGTGAAAATTGCTGTACCTTTAAAAGCTCCAAGGGCTGGAAGCTGAACCCAGACAAAACACAGACTGGAAATAATTTTTAGTAGTGGGGAGGAATTAACCATTGGAACAACTTCCCAGGGTGTGGGGCAGATTCTCTGGCCATTTTAAAATCAAGTTTGGATTTCTGTCTGAAGTACGTGCTGTAATTCAACCAGGAATCACTTCAGGGCAGTCCTAGGGCTTGTGACGCAGGAGGTCAGACCGGGTGATCACAGTGGGCCCTGTTGGCCTCACAGTCTATGACTCTATAAAAGCAGGCAGAGAAACAGATCTTGGAACTAACGGGGTGAGCATAGCTGAGGAGTCTAAGGAGAGAAGTGCCCTCAATTTCGTTTCACTTCCTCCTTACCCATGGAAAGTCCACTTTAAAGCTGCAAAGCAGCACCCCTTTGTTTTGGGGGGTCTGCGGCCCCAGACAGAAAATGCAGCTCAGGCACTGGGTTCATCATTTATTATTAGTGTAGAACACAGATCAAGGAACATCAGGCCTGCTCCTTCAGTGGCTCCTGTAAGGCTCTGGGCACTTCACATACCCACACAGGGGACAAGGCTAGTAGCCAGTCACCGAACATTTGCAAGCACGACATACCCAGGCCGTGCGCCCACTCGTGTCAATTTGCCATCCTGTTACCCCACTGATGGGGCTCAACAGGTCTGAGCCCCTGGTGCAGCAGCGCCAATGGGCACGCCCTGGTGTGAACGTCCCCAGTAACTCACTGGAGTCAGTCACTCTAGGGCAAGGCATTTACATTGAGGTTTGCGCCCAGTAGCCTGTCAGCAATAGTTCAGCTGCAGCAGTGATGGGATAATTTAGAGGTTGGGGGT
>NW_020699926.1:0-1015 GCF_002925995.2 Terrapene triunguis | reverse complement strand
TACTTGGCCTTGGTATCTTGTAGCCATGAGTTCCCAAGGATAATGGCGTGTGGGGAAAATATTAATCCTGGCCCTGTAGATTAAGGCTAGTTTAGTGGCTTCCAGTACTACCACTGATGAGTTCAAATCCCTCTGCACTGGTGGGAGGGAGAGTGAAAATTGCTGTACCTTTAAAAGCTCCAAGGGCTGGAAGCTGAACCTAGACAAAACACAGACTGGAAATAATTTTTAGTAGTGGGGGGAATTAACCATTGGAACAGCTTCCCAGGGGCTGGGGCAGATTCTCTGGCCATTTTTAAATCAAGTTTGGATTTCTGTCTGAAGTACGTGTTGTAATTCAACCAGGAATCACTTCAGGGCAGTCCTAGGGCTTGTGACGCAGGAGGTCAGACCGGGTGATCACAGTGGGCCCTGTTGGCCTCACAGTCTATGACTCTATAAAAGCAGGCAGAGAAACAGATCTTGGAACTAACGGGGTGAGCATAGCTGAGGAGTCTAAGGAGAGAAGTGCCCTCAATTTCGTTTCACTTCCTCCTTACCCATGGAAAGTCCACTTTAAAGCTGCAAAGCAGCACCCCTTTGTTTTGGGGGGTCTGCGGCCCCAGACAGAAAATGCAGCTCAGGCACTGGGTTCATCATTTATTATTAGTGTAGAACACAGATCAAGGAACATCAGGCCTGCTCCTTCAGTGGCTCCTGTAAGGCTCTGGGCACTTCACATACCCACACAGGGGACAAGGCTAGTAGCCAGTCACCGAACATTTGCAAGCACGACATACCCAGGCCGTGCGCCCACTCGTGTCAATTTGCCATCCTGTTACCCCACTGATGGGGCTCAACAGGTCTGAGCCCCTGGTGCAGCAGCGCCAATGGGCACGCCCTGGTGTGAACGTCCCCAGTAACTCACTGGAGTCAGTCACTCTAGGGCAAGGCATTTACATTGAGGTTTGCGCCCAGTAGCCTGTCAGCAATAGTTCAGCTGCAGCAGTGATGGGATAATTTAGAGGTTGGGGGT
>NW_020699925.1:0-6470 GCF_002925995.2 Terrapene triunguis | reverse complement strand
CCACTGATGGGTTCAAATCCCTCTTCACTGGTGGTAGAAGGAGTGAAAATTGCTGTACCTTTAAAAGCTCCAAGGGCTGGAAGCTGAACCTTGACAGTGGTAGTCCTGCTACAACTGCTCTGTGGCAAGCCCAGCCTGCCCTCCCTCTCCTGGTGACAAAATTAAACCAGCCCCAAACGGGTGGCGATAGCTGCATCGCCAGGAGAGCATCTCCCGCTGACGAAGCGCTGTCGACACTGGCACTTTTCATCGTTACAACTTTTGTCGTTCAGGGGGTATTTTTTTCACACCCCTGAATGACAAAAGTTTTAACGAGGAAAGTGCCAATGTAGACAAGGCCTAAGTCACTTCTACATAACCCTTCTGCCGGGTGGAGCCAGAAGCACCCAGGGTGGAGTTCCAGGGCCGCCCAGAGGATTCAGGGGGCCTGGGGTCTTCGGCAGGAGGAGGCCCCCGCCGCCGAATTGCGGCCGAAGACACGGAGCGGAAGAAGCTCCAGGGGCCCAGGCCCCACGAGAGTTTTCCGGGGGCCCCGGAGCGAGTGAAGGTCCCCATTCCGGGGGCCCCGAAAAACTCTCATGGGGGCCCCTGCGGGGCCCGGGAACTGGGGCAAATTGCCCCACTTGCCCCCCCCCGGGCGGCCCTGTGGGGTTCAATATCTAGGGATTCCTTTCCATCGATCCAACACAGAACCGGCTCGAGCCCCCCCCCAGGAACCTGGGATAATTACACACCACCCCTGGCAGCCTCTGAGAGGCAATACTTCCCCTCTCACAAGCACAGAGTCGGCCCTGTTTGCAAGCATGACAGACCCAGGCCATGCATCCACTTGTGTCAGTTGGTCCTGCTGTTACCCCGTCCACACAACAAAGCAGGGTGCGGATGGATGGGATCTGGTGGAGCTTGGACCTGGGGGAAGCCATTTTTGTCGACTTAAACGGCTCTTAAAATCGATTTCGATACTCCTCCCCGACGAGGGGATTAGCGCTGAAATCGACCTTGCTGGGTCGAATTTGGGGTAGTGTGGACGCAATTTGACAGTATTGGCCTCCGGGAGCTATCCCAGAGTGTTCCATTGTGACCGCTCTGGACAGCGCTCTCAACTCAGATGCACTGGCCAGGTAGACAGGAAAAGCCCAGGGAACTTTTGAATTTCATTTCCTATTTGGCCAGCGTGGCGAGCTGATCAGCACAAGTGACCATGCAGTCCCAGAATCGCAAAAGAGCTCCAGCATGGACCGAACGGGAAGTACTGGATCTGATCGCTGTATGGGGAGAGGAATCTGTGCTATCAGAACTCCGTTCCAAAAGACTAAATGCCCCAATATTTGAAAAAATCTCCAAGGGCATGAAGGACAGAGGCTATAACAGGGACCCGCAGCAGTGCCACTTGAAACTTAAGGAGCTCAGGCAAGCCAACCAAAGAACCAGAGAGTCAAACGGCCACTCCGGGTCAGAGCCCCAGACATGCTGCTTCTATGATGAACTGCATGCCATTCTATGGGGTGCCCCTACAACTACCCCACCCCTGTGGGTTGACTCTGTCAATGGATTCTCACGCAACAGGGATGCGGATTTTTGGGACGAGGAAGATGAGGAGGAGGAGGAGGTTGAAGATAGTGCACAGCAAGCAAGAGGAGAAACCGTTTTCCCCGACAGCCAGGAACTGTTTATCACCCTGGAGCCAGTACCCTCCCAACCCACCCAAGGCGGGCTCCCGGACCTTGAAGGTGGAGAAGGGACCTCTGGTGAGTGTACCTTTGTAAATATAATACATCGTTTAAAAGCAAGCGTGTTTAATGATTAATTTGCCCTGAAGACTTGGGATGCATTCGCAGCCAGTACAGCTACTGGAAAAGTCTGTTAACGTGTATGGGGATGGAGCAGAAATCCTCCAGAGACATCTCAATGAAGCTCTCCTGAATGTACTCCCAAAGCCTTTGCAAAAGGTTTCTGGGGAGGGCAGCCTTATTCCATCCTCCATGGTAGGACACTTTACCACGCCAGGCCAGTAGCACGTAGTCTGGAATCATTGCATAACAAAGCATGGCAGCGTATGGTTCCGGTGTTTGCTGGCATTCAAGCAACATCCGTTCTTTATCTCTCTGTGTTATCCTCAGGAGAATGATATAATTCATGGTCATCTGGTTGAAATATTGGAATTTTATTAAGGGGACATTCAGAGGTGGCCGTTCCTGCTGGGCTGTTTGCCTGTGGCTGAACAGAAATCATCCCCGCTGTTAGCCACGCGGTAGGGGGAGGGGTGAAGCGATCATCCCAGAGAATTGGGTGTGTGTGTGGGGGGTGGTTTAGTTGGGTTTGTGCTGCACGTTAACCCGAAAACTGCAGCCCCTCCTTTTAAATGGCCAACCCATTTTAAATGGCCAACCCAACGGGTGCTTGGTATGGGAAATGAGGGTGCTGCTGTTTGAAACCATTCCCATATGTTATGAAGGTTAAAGAAGCCAAAAGACTATAGCTTACCATGTCTGCCTGCAAGCCGAATTCTGTTGTCCACAAGCCCTGCATGTGTGAACTCTCACACCAAACTGGCAGGCCCTCAATATAAGAGGCAAAATGCAACCTTGTAAAGAAAGCACACGTGCTATGTAATGTTAACAGCTTGGTTCACCATAAAAGAATCTACCCATTGTTCTCTAAAATGTGTCTTTTTAACACTACTCTCCCTTTTTTTCCTCCCGCAGCTGCAAATGTTTCAACGCTCCCCGTATCATCTCCGTCCCAGAGACTAGCGAAGATTAGAAGGCGAAAAAAACGCACTCGCGATGAAATGTTCTTTGAGCTCATGCAGTCCTCCCACGCTGAAAGAGCCCAGCAGAATGCATGGAGGCAGATACTGTCAGAGTGCAGGAAAGCACAAAATGAACATGAGGACAGGTGGCGGGATCAAGATGATAGGTGGTGTCAGCGTGATGAGAGGAGGCAGGAAGCAATGCTCAGGCTACTGGAGGATCAAACTGATATTCTCCGCCATATTGTTGAGGTGCAGGAAAGGCAGCAGGAGCACAGACCGCCGCTGCAGCCCCTGTGTAACCAACCGCCCTCTTCCCAGAGTTCCATAGCTTCCTCACCCAGACGCCCAAGAACGCAGTCGGGGGGCCTCCGGGCACCCAACCACTCCACCCCAGAGGACTTCCCAAGCAACAGAAAGCTGGCATTCAATAAGTTTTGAAGTGCAGTATGGCCTTGTCCTTCCCTCCTCCCCTCCTCCACCACCCCACCCGGTGCTTCCCTCCTCCCCCACCCCAACTGGGCTACCTTGGCAGTTATCCCCCCATTTGTGTGATGAAGTAATAAAGAATGCATGAATTTGAAACAATGACTTTATTGCCTCTGCAAGCAGTGATCAAAGGGGGGAGGGGAGGGCGGTTGGCTTACAGGGAAGTAAAGTGAACCAAGGGGGCGGGTTTTCATCAAGGAGAAACAAACAGAACTTTCACACCGTAGCCTGGCCAGTCATGAAACTGGTTTTCAAAGCTTCTCTGATGCACAGCGCACCCTGCTGTGCTCTTCTAACTGCCCTGGTATCTGACTGTGCGTAATCAGCGGCCAGGCGATTTGCCTCAACTTCCCATCCCGCCATAAACGTCTCCCCCTTACTCTCACAGATATTGTGGAGCACACAGCAAGCAGTAATAACGATGGGAATATTGGTTTCGCTGAGGTCTAACCGAGTCAGTAAACCGCGCCAGCGCGCTTTTAAATGTCCAAATGCACATTCTATCACCATTCTGCACTTGCTCAGCCTATAGTTGAACAGCTCCTGACTACTGTCCAGGCTGCCTGTGTATGGCTTCATGAGCCATGGCATTAAGGGGTAGGCTGGGTACCCAAGGATACCTATAGGCATTTCAACATCCCCAACGGCTATTTACTGGTCTGGAAAGTAAGTCCCTTGCTGCAGCCGTTCACACAGACCAGAGTCCCTAAAGATGCGAGCATCATGTACCTTTCCCGGCCATCCCACATTGATGTTGGTGAAATGTCCCTTGTGATCCACCAATGCTTGCAGTACCATTGAAAAGTACCCCTTTCGGTTTATGTACTGGCTGCCTTGGTGCTCCGGTCCCAAGATAGGGATATGTGTTCCGTCTATCGCCCCACCACAGTTAGGAAATCCCATTGCAGCAAAGCCATCCACTATGACCTGCACATTTCCCAGAGTCACTACCCTTGATAGCAGCAGCTTATTGATCGCGTTGGCTACTTGGATCACAGCAGCCCCAACAATAGATTTGCCCACTCCAAATTGATTCCTGACTGACCGGTAGCTGTCTGGCTTTGCAAGCTTCCAGAGGGCTATCACCACTCGCTTGTGAACTGTGAGGGCTGCTCTCATCTTGGTATTCTTGCACTTCAGGGCAGGGGAAAGCAAGTCACAAAGTTCCATGAAAGTGCCCTTACGCATGCGAAAGTTTTGCAGCCACTGGGAATCATTCCAGACCTGCAACACTACGCGGGCCCACCAGTCAGTGCTTGTTTCCCGGGCCCAGAATCGGTGTTCCACAGCATGAACCTGCCCCATTACCACCATGATGTCCAAATTGCCAGGGTCCGTGCTTTGAGAGAAGTCTGTGTCCATGTCCTTATCACTCTCGTCACCGCGCTGCCATCGCCTCCTCGCTTGGTTTTGAAGTTTCTGGTGCTGCATATACTGCAGGATAATGCGCGTGGTGTTTACAGTGCTCATAACTGCAGCGGTGAGCTGAGCGGGCTCCATGCTTGCCATGGTATGGCGTCTGCGCGGAAAAAAGGCGCGAAACGATTGTCTGCCGTTGCTCTCACAGAGGGAGGCGGGAGGGGCGACTGACGACATGGCTTACAGGGAATTAAAATCAACAAAGGGGACGGGTTTGCATCAAGGAGAAACACACACAACTGTCACACCGAAGCCTGGCCAGTCATGAAACTGGTTTTCAAAGCCTCTGATGCACAGCGCGCCTTGCTGTACTCTTCTAATCACAAACAGCCTAGTCAGCAAACAGCGCCAACGCGCTTTTAACTGTCCAAAGGCACATTCTACCACCATTCTGCACTTGCTCAGCCTATAGTTGGACTGCTCCTTACTACTGTCCAGGCTTCATGATCCATGGGAGCAAAGGGTAGGCTGGGGTAGCTGCGACCGCGCGGTGCTGCCGGCTGGGAGAGCAGCCTGAGGGAAAAGCCTCCAGCTCGCATGATATTCCAAGCAGGACTGAATCTCCATTAGACGAAACTTAAAGAAGAGAATGACCTGGAGTCACTCCCATGTCTGCCCAGGCGCCCCTGACCGACCTCACCGAGGTTGGCCAGGAGCACCCACGAGACGATGACGACGACAACGACGGTTAGCAGTCGTACTGCACCGTCTGTCACCGGCAAGGCAAGGCAAGGAGATGTCGCTATGTAGCAATGCAGTACCGCGTCTGCCAGCAGCACCCATGAGACATATGGCGACAGTGAGCTGAATGGGATACCATGCTTGCCGTGGTATGTCGTCTGCACGGGTAACCCAGGAAAAAAGGAGAGAAACGATTGTTTGCCGTTGCTTTCACGGAGAGAGGGAGGTGGGCCTGACAACATGTACCCAGAACCACCCACAACAATGTTTTTGCCCCATCAGGCATTGAGAGCTCAAGAGGAGGCGGAGCCTGTGGGACAGCTACCCACAGTGCAATGCTCCAAAAGTCGACGCTAGCCTCAGTACTGTGGACGCACTCCGCCGACTTAATGCACTTAGTGGGGACACACACAATTGACAGTATAAAAATCAATTTCTAAAAAATCAACTTCTATAAAATCAACCTAATTTTGTAGTGGAGACATACCCTTAGTAATTTTCACATCTTTGCAGGCTGGGCAGAAACACTGCTCCATCTCAAAGTGATTTCAGCTCTCAGTGATGTTTAGCTCTTAGCAAGCTGGGCAGAAATACAGTCCCACCACAACTGATTTCAGCTCTGATTGAGCATTTAAAACAACAAAGAGGCTTGTAATGAAGCCTATTTAGCTCTTTCTTTGAACAGTAAAGGGAAGGAACAGGTTAAACCAGTCTGGGGAGAACCTCCTGCTAGGGCACCTGTCCTCATCCCTCTTACATTCACAAGGCTCTGGCATTCAAGCCCCTGGCTTAATGCGGTCCTTTCACCTGAGGGTGACCCCATTCATTTGGGACAGGTTAAGCAGTCCTGCTTCCCTGTATTCATACAATAATGCCAACAACATTGGTAACAGCATTTCACTGCGTTCAGCACTAAAGTGATTTGAAGGACAACACCAGCCAAAGTTGGTTATTTTGAGCAACGCCGCTCTATCTGCTGGCTATCTAAGCAGAGTAGGTGTGTTCATGTAAATAGTTTGCTCCGGAAGTTTCTCCTTCTCCCAGTTAGCTGTCAGGCGAGAATTCATTCAGTTCATTTAGACCCTGCTTACATCTAATTTCTCTAAACTGATCCAAATAGAACACAAGG
>NW_020699924.1:0-6457 GCF_002925995.2 Terrapene triunguis | reverse complement strand
CCACTGATGGGTTCAAATCCCTCTTCACTGGTGGTAGAAGGAGTGAAAATTGCTGTACCTTTAAAAGCTCCAAGGGCTGGAAGCTGAACCTTGACAGTGGTAGTCCTGCTACAACTGCTCTGTGGCAAGCCCAGCCTGCCCTCCCTCTCCTGGTGACAAAATTAAACCAGCCCCAAACGGGTGGCGATAGCTGCATCGCCAGGAGAGCATCTCCCGCTGACGAAGCGCTGTCGACACTGGCACTTTTCATCGTTACAACTTTTGTCGTTCAGGGGGTATTTTTTTCACACCCCTGAATGACAAAAGTTTTAACGAGGAAAGTGCCAATGTAGACAAGGCCTAAGTCACTTCTACATAACCCTTCTGCCGGGTGGAGCCAGCAGCAACCAGGGTGGAGTTCCAGGGCCGCCCAGAGGATTCAGGGGGCCTGGGGTCTTCGGCAGCAGGAGGCCCCCGCTGCCGAATTGCCGCCGAAGACACGGAGCGGAAGAAGCTCCAGGGGCCCAGGCCCCACGAGAGTTTTCCGGGGGCCCCGGAGCGAGTGAAGGTCCCCGCTCCGGGGCCCCCGAAAAACTCTCATGGGGGCCCCTGCGGGGCCCGGGAACTGGGGCAAATTGCCCCACTTGCCCCCCCCCGGGCGGCCCTGTGGGGTTCAATATCTAGGGATTCCTTTCCATCGATCCAACACAGAACCGGCTCGAGCCCCCCCCCAGGAACCTGGGATAATTACACACCACCCCTGGCAGCCTCTGAGAGGCAATACTTCCCCTCTCACAAGCACAGAGTCGGCCCTGTTTGCAAGCATGACAGACCCAGGCCATGCATCCACTTGTGTCAGTTGGTCCTGCTGTTACCCCGTCCACACAACAAAGCAGGGTGCGGATGGATGGGATCTGGTGGAGCTTGGACCTGGGGGAAGCCATTTTTGTCGACTTAAACGGCTCTTAAAATCGATTTCGATACTCCTCCCCGACGAGGGGATTAGCGCTGAAATCGACCTTGCTGGGTCGAATTTGGGGACGCAATTTGACAGTATTGGCCTCCGGGAGCTATCCCAGAGTGTTCCATTGTGACCGCTCTGGACAGCGCTCTCAACTCAGGTGCACTGGCCAGGTAGACAGGAAAAGCCCAGGGAACTTTTGAATTTCATTTCCTATTTGGCCAGCGTGGCGAGCTGATCAGCACAAGTGACCATGCAGTCCCAGAATAGCAAAAGAGCTCCAGCATGGACCGAACGGGAAGTACTGGATCTGATCGCTGTATGGGGAGAGGAATCTGTGCTATCAGAACTCCATTCCAAAAGACAAAATGCCCCAATATTTGAAAAAATCTCCAAGGGCATGAAGGACAGAGGCTATAACAGGACCTGCAGCAGTGCCACGTGAAACTTAAGGAGCTCAGGCAAGCCAACCAAAGAACCAGAGAGTCAAACGGCCGCTCCGGGTCAGAGCCCCAGACATGCCGCTTCTATGATGAACTGCATGCCATTCTAGGGGGTGCCCCTACAACTATCCCACCCCTGTGCGTGGACTCTGTCAATGGATTCTCATGCAACAGGGATGCGGATTTTTGGGACGAGGAAGATGATGAGGAGGAGGGGGTTGAAGATAGCGCACAGCAAGCAAGAGGAGAAACCGTTTTCCCCGACAGCCAGGAACTGTTTATCACCCTGGAGCCAGTACCCTCCCAACCCACCCAAGGCGGGCTCCCGGATCTTGAAGGCGGAGAAGGGACCTCTGGTGAGTGTACCTTTGTAAATATAATACATGGTTTAAAAGCAAGCGTGTTTAATGATTAATTTGCCCTGAAGACTTGGGATGCATTCGCGGCCAGTACAGCTACTGGAAAAGTCTGTTAACGTGCATGGGGATGGAGCAGAAATCCTTCAGAGACATCTCAATGAAGCTCTCCTGGATGTACTCCCAAAGCCTTTGCAAAAGGTTTCTGGGGAGGGCAGCCTTATTCCATCCTCCATGGTAGGACACTTTACCACGCCAGGCCAGTAGCACGTAGTCTGGAATCATTGCATAACAAAGCATGGCAGCGTATGGTTCCGGTGTTTGCTGGCATTCAAGCAACATCCGTTCTTTATCTCTCTGTGTTATCCTCAGGAGAGTGATATCATTCATGGTCATCTGGTTGAAATATTGGAATTTTATTAAGGGGATATTCAGAGGTGGCCGTTCCTGCTGGGCTGTTTGCCTGTGGCTGAACAGAAATCATCCCCGCTGTTAGCCACGCAGTAGGGGGAGGGGTGAAGCGATCATCCCAGAGAATTGTGTGTGTGTGGAGTGGTTTAGTTGGGTTTGTGCTGCACGTTAACCCGAAAACTGCAGCCCCTCCTTTTAAATGGCCAACCCATTTTAAATGGCCAACCCAACGGGTGCTTGGTATGGGAAATGAGGGTGCTGCTGTTTGAAACCATTCCCATATGTTATGAAGGTTAAAGAAGCCAAAAGACTATAGCTTACCATGTCTGCCTGCAAGCCGAATTCTGTTGTCCACAAGCCCTGCATGTGTGAACTCTCACACCAAACTGGCAGGCCCTCAATATAAGAGGCAAAATGCAACCTTGTAAAGAAAGCACACGTGCTATGTAATGTTAACAGCTTGGTTCATCATAAAATAATCTACCCATTGTTCTCTAAAATGTGTCTTTTTAACACTACTCTCCCTTTTTTTCCTCCCGCAGCTGCAAATGTTTCAACGCTCCCCGTATCATCTCCGTCCCAGAGACTAGCGAAGATTAGAAGGCGAAAAAAACGCACTCGCGATGAAATGTTCTTTGAGCTCATGCAGTCCTCCCACGCTGAAAGAGCCCAGCAGAATGCATGGAGGCAGATACTGTCAGAGTGCAGGAAAGCACAAAATGAACATGAGGACAGGTGGCGGGATCAAGATGATAGGTGGTGTCAGCGTGATGAGAGGAGGCAGGAAGCAATGCTCAGGCTACTGGAGGATCAAACTGATATTCTCCGCCATATTGTTGAGGTGCAGGAAAGGCAGCAGGAGCACAGACCGCCGCTGCAGCCCCTGTGTAACCAACCGCCCTCTTCCCAGAGTTCCATAGCTTCCTCACCCAGACGCCCAAGAACGCAGTCGGGGGGCCTCCGGGCACCCAACCACTCCACCCCAGAGGACTTCCCAAGCAACAGAAAGCTGGCATTCAATAAGTTTTGAAGTGCAGTATGGCCTTGTCCTTCCCTCCTCCCCTCCTCCACCACCCCACCCGGTGCTTCCCTCCTCCCCCACCCCTCCTGGGCTACCTTGGCAGTTATCCCCCCATTTGTGTGATGAAGTAATAAAGAATGCATGAATTTGAAACAATGACTTTATTGCCTCTGCAAGCAGTGATCAAAGGGGGGAGGGGAGGGCGGTTGGCTTACAGGGAAGTAAAGTGAACCAAGGGGGCGGGTTTTCATCAAGGAGAAACAAACAGAACTTTCACACCGTAGCCTGGCCAGTCATGAAACTGGTTTTCAAAGCTTCTCTGATGCACAGCGCACCCTGCTGTGCTCTTCTAACTGCCCTGGTATCTGACTGTGCGTAATCAGCGGCCAGGCGATTTGCCTCAACTTCCCATCCCGCCATAAACGTCTCCCCCTTACTCTCACAGATATTGTGGAGCACACAGCAAGCAGTAATAACGATGGGAATATTGGTTTCGCTGAGGTCTAACCGAGTCAGTAAACCGCGCCAGCGCGCTTTTAAATGTCCAAATGCACATTCTATCACCATTCTGCACTTGCTCAGCCTATAGTTGAACAGCTCCTGACTACTGTCCAGGCTGCCTGTGTATGGCTTCATGAGCCATGGCATTAAGGGGTAGGCTGGGTACCCAAGGATACCTATAGGCATTTCAACATCCCCAACGGCTATTTACTGGTCTGGAAAGTAAGTCCCTTGCTGCAGCCGTTCACACAGACCAGAGTCCCTAAAGATGCGAGCATCATGTACCTTTCCCGGCCATCCCACATTGATGTTGGTGAAATGTCCCTTGTGATCCACCAATGCTTGCAGTACCATTGAAAAGTACCCCTTTCGGTTTATGTACTGGCTGCCTTGGTGCTCCGGTCCCAAGATAGGGATATGTGTTCCGTCTATCGCCCCACCACAGTTAGGAAATCCCATTGCAGCAAAGCCATCCACTATGACCTGCACATTTCCCAGAGTCACTACCCTTGATAGCAGCAGCTCATTGATCGCGTTGGCTACTTGGATCACAGCAGCCCCCACAATAGATTTGCCCACTCCAAATTGATTCCTGACTGACCGGTAGCTGTCTGGCTTTGCAAGCTTCCAGAGGGCTATCACCACTCGCTTGTGAACTGTGAGGGCTGCTCTCATCTTGGTATTCTTGCACTTCAGGGCAGGGGAAAGCAAGTCACAAAGTTCCATGAAAGTGCCCTTACGCATGCGAAAGTTTCGCAGCCACTGGGAATCATCCCAGACCTGCAACACTACGCGGGCCCACCAGTCAGTGCTTGTTTCCCGGGCCCAGAATCGGTGTTCCACAGCATGAACCTGCCCCATTACCACCATGATGTCCAAATTGCCAGGGTCCGTGCTTTGAGAGAAGTCTGTGTCCATGTCCTTATCACTCTCGTCACCACGCTGCCATCGCCTCCTCGCTTGGTTTTGAAGTTTCTGGTGCTGCATATACTGCAGGATAATGCGCGTGGTGTTTACAGTGCTCATAACTGCCGCGGTGAGCTGAGCGGGCTCCATGCTTGCCGTGGTATGGCGTCTGCGCGGAAAAAAGGCGCGAAACGATTGTCTGCCGTTGCTCTCACAGAGGGAGGCGGGAGGGGCGACTGACGACATGGCTTACAGGGAATTAAAATCAACAAAGGGGACGGATTTGCATCAAGGAGAAACACACACAACTGTCACACCGAAGCCTGGCCAGTCATGAAACTGGTTTTCAAAGCCTCTGATGCACAGCGCGCCTTGCTGTACTCTTCTAATCACAAACAGCCTAGTCAGCAAACAGCGCCAACGCGCTTTTAACTGTCCAAAGGCACATTCTACCACCATTCTGCACTTGCTCAGCCTATAGTTGGACTGCTCCTTACTACTGTCCAGGCTTCATGATCCATGGGAGCAAAGGGTAGGCTGGGGTAGCTGCGACCGCGCGGTGCTGCTGGCTGGGAGAGCAGCCTGAGGGAAAAGTCTCCAGCTCGCATGATATTCCAAGCAGGACTGAATCTCCATTAGACGAAACTTAAAGAAGAGAATGACCTGGAGTCACTCCCATGTCTGCCCAGGCGCCCCTGACCGACCTCACCGAGGTTGGCCAGGAGCACCCACGAGACGACGACGACGACAACGATGGTTAGCAGTTGTACTGCACCATCTGTCACCGGCAAGGCAAGGCAAGGAGATGTCGCTATGTAGCAATGCAGTACCGCGTCTGCCAGCAGCACCCATGAGACATATGGCGACAGTGAGCTGAATGGGATACCATGCTTGCCGTGGTATGTCGTCTGCACGGGTAACCCAGGAAAAAAGGAGAGAAACGATTGTTTGCCGTTGCTTTCACGGAGAGAGGGAGGTGGGCCTGACAACATGTACCCAGAACCACCCACAACAATGTTTTTGCCCCATCAGGCATTGAGAGCTCAAGAGGAGGCGGAGCCTGTGGGACAGCTACCCACAGTGCAATGCTCCAAAAGTCGACGCTAGCCTCAGTACTGTGGACGCACTCCGCCGACTTAATGCACTTAGTGGGGACACACACAATTGACAGTATAAAAATCAATTTCTAAAAAATCAACTTCTACAAAATCAACCTAATTTTGTAGTGGAGACATACCCTTAGTAATTTTCACATCTTTGCAGGCTGGGCAGAAACACTGCTCCATCTCAAAGTGATTTCAGCTCTCAGTGATGTTTAGCTCTTAGCAAGCTGGGCAGAAATACAGTCCCACCACAACTGATTTCAGCTCTGATTGAGCATTTAAAACAACAAAGAGGCTTGTAATGAAGCCTATTTAGCTCTTTCTTTGAACAGTAAAGGGAAGGAACAGGTTAAACCAGTCTGGGGAGAACCTCCTGCTAGGGCACCTGTCCTCATCCCTCTTACATTCACAAGGCTCTGGCATTCAAGCCCCTGGCTTAATGCGGTCCTTTCACCTGAGGGTGACCCCATTCATTTGGGACAGGTTAAGCAGTCCTGCTTCCCTGTATTCATACAATAATGCCAACAACATTGGTAACAGCATTTCACTGCGTTCAGCACTAAAGTGATTTGAAGGACAACACCAGCCAAAGTTGGTTATTTTGAGCAACGCCGCTCTATCTGCTGGCTATCTAAGCAGAGTAGGTGTGTTCATGTAAATAGTTTGCTCCGGAAGTTTCTCCTTCTCCCAGTTAGCTGTCAGGCGAGAATTCATTCAGTTCATTTAGATCCTGCTTACATCTAATTTCTCTAAACTGATCCAAATAGAACACAAGG
>NW_020699923.1:0-2447 GCF_002925995.2 Terrapene triunguis | reverse complement strand
GAGCCCCCCAGGGGGAGGCCTTTGGCTGACTTTGCCCTTTCCCCTCATTCCCTGCTCCTTGCTCTGTGACACGGGGATGGGCGCTAATGCCCCAGGGCGCTGGGAGCAAGTCCCCTGATGCCTGCAAAGGGCTTTGAACCCAGATCATAGCCCCAGTGGGACAGACTGACACCAGCCCACACAACTGCCTTTCCTTGGACATGGCCTAGGAGGCAGCGTGTGGCAATGGGGAGGCTCAGAGCTCAGACCCTCATATTTCCTGGTATTCAGGGGTGGGGGGCAGAGCTGGGGGGTCGCGCTGGGACTCATCCCCAGGCCAGGCTCCCCAATCTCCCTTCAGGTCATGTCCGGGATCGTGCTACATCTGACCATGGAGCTGGTGGAGACACTGTGCAGGAAAAGCCAAGGTGGCGTTGTGGATCTTAACAAGTGCCTCCTGCCGCCCCCATCCCAGCAGAAGGTGAGAGGACAGGACTGGGCCTATTCGGGGTTCAGCTCCTGGGTTTGGGGCACCAGTTTGGTTTGCCAAGAATTGATTTTCTGTGACGATTATTTAAAGCCACGTCCCCACCAGTGAGATCGGGGATGGGGGTTCCCTTCATGCCGGGCACTGGGTGGAGTCCAGACCAGGGAGGGGCTCACACTCACTGTTGCTCTGGCTGCGGGGTCCGGGGTCCGCTCTCGGCAGGGTGCTGCGTTCGAGAACATCGACAGAGCAAAGGGAAACGTTTCCGTTGGGTCTAAACCCTGTAAAACTGTATCATCATCATCATCCGCTCCTAACTAGCGGGGCCCGGCCCTGCCCCAATTCCACACTGCGGTGGGGGCGGGAGGCAGCTCAGCCAGAATCTATTGCGAGCCCGATTGAAACCAACCAACCTCTGCTGGCCTTGGAGAAGGCGCGGGGGGGATTTGCTTGGTGTGGCGCAGAGGGAGGTGGCCTGGAGCCCTTTGCTATTCCTGCCCTTGCTGCTTTCCCAGCCCAATCCACCTCCAATACCAGCCGGCTCTTTGTGTATCGAACTGGAGGGTAAATAGCAGGAACTGCTGGGCACAGAATGGGAGGGAGGTTAAAACCTGGCATTGCCTGAGCCGGGAGCTGATTCTGGGGCAGGGGCAAGGAACTGCTGGGCATGGCAGAGTCACAAGGATGGGGAGTGGGGAGGTCACTTACCTGAGGCCCAGGGAAGCTGGGTTTTATTCCCTGCTCTGCCAGACTCCCGGTGCAAGCCTGGGCCAGTCGCTTCCTCGCTCTGTGCCTTGGTTTCCCCATCTGTAGAATGGGGCTAGTAGCACTGCCCTGCCGCCCAGGGGGTGTGTGAGGATAAACATATGAAATACAGGGATGTAGACATACCGGACACTGAGCTCTGTTAGCTCTTCAGGTGGTTTTTGCCCCACACATCCATAGCATCTTGCCACTGCACACACAGCAATGACTTTAGCTTCACAGCCCGCCCCCCATCCTTTTTACCAGTGGGGAAACTGAGGCACGGAGACATGTGACTTGCCCATGGTCATGCTGTGAGGTTGGGGGGGAAGAGGACAGCTGGGTTTTACTGGGAACCCCTCTGAGAATCACCCCCATTCTGATGCGCTTCATTCCACCCCTAGAAAGTGCGCTGTAACTTCCAGATCTGGTCTCAGCCCTGGCTCAAGAGGACAGAGATAAACTTTCGCTGCAATTCTGGCTGTCACTGAGCCCCGTGAACACAACATCTGCTCCACTAACAAAGTTTCACAGGAGACAGGCAGGCTCCGTCTCGCACTTCTTTTCTCTACTCCCCCAGCCTTATTCCCAGCACGTGGTGGGCGATCAGTGTCTTCAATCCAAACTGGGATTGGAAATCAACCAATTCCTCTGCTTCCGGACTGATTTCTAATCCCTGTTTAATGCCAAAACTGGAGCCTCTGGGCTCTTTCTGTTACCGCTGGGTCTTGGACCTGCTTCACTAGCAGCAATAAACCACTTTACTGCAGCATCTCACTATGGTCGGCTCAATGGCTGGTTATTTTTCATTGCTCCATCTGCCTCTTACCACCCCCACCCCCCACTTACATCCAAATTCCCAGCACGATTTGCATGGCTCCAAAAACCCGCTCCCCTCCGCACACACACACACTCAGGCCTTGTCCTTCAGTGTCTCCTGTAAGGCTCTGGGCACTTCACACACTCACACAGGGGCCAAGGCTAGAATTCAGTCACCGAACATTTCCCCCCACCCTGCTGGTATCTGGCGTTTGCAAGCACGATAGACCCAGGCCGTGCGCCCACTCGTGTCAATTTGTCCTGCTGTTACCCCACTGATGGGGCTCAACTGATGTGAGCCCCTGGTGCAGCAGCTGGTGTGAACGTCCCCAGTAACTCACTGGAGTCAATCACTCTAGGGCAAGACATTTACACTGAGGTTTGCGCCCAGTAGTCTGTCACCACCAGTTGCTTTGTA
>NW_020699922.1:0-2446 GCF_002925995.2 Terrapene triunguis | reverse complement strand
GAGCCCCCCAGGGGGAGGCCTTTGGCTGACTTTGCCCTTTCCCCTCAATCCCTACTCCTTGCTCTGTGACACGGGGATGGGCGCTAATGCCCCAGGGCGCTGGGAGCAAGTCCCCTGATGCCTGCAAAGGGCTTTGAACCCAGATCATAGCCCCAGTGGGACAGACTGACACCAGCCCACACAACTGCCTTTCCTTGGACATGGCCTAGGAGGCAGCGTGTGGCAATGGGGAGGCTCAGAGCTCAGACCCTCATATTTCCTGGTATTCAGGGGTGGGGGGCAGAGCTGGGGGGTCGCGCTGGGACTCATCCCCAGGCCAGGCTCCCCAATCTCCCTTCAGGTCATGTCCGGGATCGTGCTACATCTGACCATGGAGCTGGTGGAGACACTGTGCAGGAAAAGCCAAGGTGGCGTTGTGGATCTTAACAAGTGCCTCCTGCCGCCCCCATCCCAGCAGAAGGTGAGAGGACAGGACTGGGCCTATTCGGGGTTCAGCTCCTGGGTTTGGGGCACCAGTTTGGTTTGCCAAGAATTGATTTTCTGTGACGATTATTTAAAGCCACGTCCCCACCAGTGAGATCGGGGATGGGGGTTCCCTTCATGCCGGGCACTGGGTGGAGTCCAGACCAGGGAGGGGCTCACACTCACTGTTGCTCTGGCTGCGGGGTCCGGGGTCCGCTCTCGGCAGGGTGCTGCGTTCGAGAACATCGACAGAGCAAAGGGAAACGTTTCCGTTGGGTCTAAACCCTGTAAAACTGTATCATCATCATCATCCGCTCCTAACTAGCGGGGCCCGGCCCTGCCCCAATTCCACACTGCGGTGGGGGCGGGAGGCAGCTCAGCCAGAATCTATTGCGAGCCCGATTGAAACCAACCAACCTCTGCTGGCCTTGGAGAAGGCGCGGGGGGGATTTGCTTGGTGTGGCGCAGAGGGAGGTGGCCTGGAGCCCTTTGCTGTTCCTGCCCTTGCTTTCCCAGCCCAATCCACCTCCAATACCAGCCGGCTCTTTGTGTATCAAACTGGAGGGTAAATAGCAGGAACTGCTGGGCACAGAATGGGAGGGAGGTTAAAACCTGGCATTGCCTGAGCTGGGAGCTGATTCTGGGGCAGGGGCAAGGAACTGCTGGGCATGGCAGAGTCACAAGGATGGGGAGTGGGGAGGTCACTTACCTGAGGCCCAGGGAAGCTGGGTTTTATTCCCTGCTCTGCCAGACTCCCGGTGCAAGCCTGGGCCAGTCGCTTCCTCGCTCTGTGCCTTGGTTTCCCCATCTGTAGAATGGGGCTAGTAGCACTGCCCTGCCGCCCAGGGGGTGTGTGAGGATAAACATATGAAATACAGGGATGTAGACATACCGGACACTGAGCTCTGTTAGCTCTTCAGGTGGTTTTATGCCCCACACATCCATAGCATCTCGCCACTGCACACACAGCAATGACTTTAGCTTCACAGCCCGCCCCCCATCCTTTTTACCAGTGGGGAAACTGAGGCACGGAGACATGTGACTTGCCCATGGTCATGCTGTGAGGTTGGGGGGGGAAGAGGACAGCTGGGTTTTACTGGGAACCCCTCTGAGAATCACCCCCATTCTGATGCGCTTCATTCCACCCCTAGAAAGTGCGCTGTAACTTCCAGATCTGGTCTCAGCCCTGGCTCAAGAGGACAGAGATAAACTTTCGCTGCAATTCTGGCTGTCACTGAGCCCCGTGAACACAACATCTGCTCCACTAACAAAGTTTCACAGGAGACAGGCAGGCTCCGTCTCGCACTTCTTTTCTCTACTCCCCCAGCCTTATTCCCAGCACGTGGTGGGCGATCAGTGTCTTCAATCCAAACTGGGATTGGAAATCAACCAATTCCTCTGCTTCCGGACTGATTTCTAATCCCTGTTTAATGCCAAAACTGGAGCCTCTGGGCTCTTTCTGTTACCGCTGGGTCTTGGACCTGCTTCACTAGCAGCAATAAACCACTTTACTGCAGCATCTCACTATGGTCGGCTCAATGGCTGGTTATTTTTCATTGCTCCATCTGCCTCTTACCACCCCCACCCCCCACTTACATCCAAATTCCCAGCACGATTTGCATGGCTCCAAAAACCCGCTCCCCTCCGCACACACACACACTCAGGCCTTGTCCTTCAGTGTCTCCTGTAAGGCTCTGGGCACTTCACACACTCACACAGGGGCCAAGGCTAGAATTCAGTCACCGAACATTTCCCCCCACCCTGCTGGTATCTGGCGTTTGCAAGCACGATAGACCCAGGCCGTGCGCCCACTCGTGTCAATTTGTCCTGCTGTTACCCCACTGATGGGGCTCAACTGATGTGAGCCCCTGGTGCAGCAGCTGGTGTGAACGTCCCCAGTAACTCACTGGAGTCAATCACTCTAGGGCAAGACATTTACACTGAGGTTTGCGCCCAGTAGTCTGTCACCACCAGTTGCTTTGTA
>NW_020699921.1:0-1235 GCF_002925995.2 Terrapene triunguis | reverse complement strand
GGAGTCTGAGTGTAGCAGAAAATGTTTAATAACATGAGGTAAACGACTTCAGCACAAAATTAGAAAAAACACCACAAACAGGATTCATAACACAAACCATGAGCAAAACCCACCCCAGCAAATTGGGCTGTGTCTTTTCCCTTTGGTTCTTGAATCCAGCAACCCAAAAATCACCCAGAGTCCCCAAAGTCCAACACCCCCAAAGTCTCTTGGGTCCAGCAACCCCCAAAGTCCCAAAAGTCCAACAACCCCCAAAGTCTCTGTCCCTGGTCAGTGCAGCCCCAGAGTAAAAAAGGGGGGGGCACGCAGGGTGTTAAGGGGCACCTTACGTGATCCAAGGCTGGCCAGCCATCTGTTTCTCCGTGGGGGTTCCGCCGCAGCCTTTACCACGAGCCAGTCCACTTTCTGCCGTCCCACGAACTGCTCCACTCTACAAGCTGCTCCGTTCCGCTCCGCTCACCGACCTGTGTGCCGTTCCAGCCGTCCCCGCAAACAGCTCCGCTCGCCGTTCCTTGGGCCACTCCAACCGGCCCCGCAAGGCTCCACGCCGCTCACTGCTCCTCCAGTCGTCCCCACAAATTGCTCCGCCAGCTGCTGAGCAATATAGCTTCAGGCTCCCCCGCTAGTTAACACAGCACTCAGTGATCTCAGCTCTTAATAACATCAGCTCTTTTGTGATTTCAGCTCTTAGTGATTTCAGCTCATAGGATAGTAGGGGAGCCCCAGTGCTGGTGCACCATTGGCCCAAAGTGAATTCAGCTCAGCAGCCTGTAACTAGACTCCTAAGGGAATCAAAGTTAGCTCTGACATTCAACAGTGGAGAGAGGAGGCGGTGCAATTGGTGCTTCAAACCCTCAGAGGGGGCCCATACCATCAGGTACAAATACCTGTCCCCATCCTCTCTCAATTCACTGGGTTTTGTAACCCATGCCCCTTGTCAAGCAAGTGCTACTTAGGTAATGGTGAAGGACTCACTCAGTCCTTCTGTCATACAACAGTTCCACTGGCCTTGATTCACAGAATCAGGGTAACAAAACTTTATTCTTCCTGCCCCAATAACAGAGAAACTGGGGATCCCACACCAGCCAAAGTAACCACTTTTGGTTGCTGTGGGCTCATGCTAGGCGTGTGGGTGTGCCTATGCAAATGAGATCCGCCCTTGGAGTTCTTTTCCACACTCGCCATACTTCACCACCAGATGTCAGGGTAGAGCTCATCCTGACTCTGCTTACATC
>NW_020699920.1:0-5732 GCF_002925995.2 Terrapene triunguis | reverse complement strand
TCACCACCAGATGTCAGGGTAGAGCTCATCCTGACTCTGCTTACATCCTCCCCCCAGCCGAGAATTTGTCGTCCCGACAAATCACACTCCCTATTATACCAACTCACTGGTTCCCTCCAAAGGGCCTCAGATAGCCCACTCTAGCTTCCACAAGCCTGTGTGCTAAACATATTGGTTCCTCACTAGTCACCCCAGGTGCATCATAAGTCAACCGTTTTACTGGTCTTATTACCCTGTCTCGTCTATTGAGAATCTCTGTTGCCGTGGTAGGGGGGACAGCCTCTTGAACGATGGATGGAGAGGTTTCCTTTGAGGGCCCCTCAGCTATTGGCATAGGCCCCTGCAGTTCTAGTTCTAACAGTGGAGGGTCCAAGGTGCCCAGGACATCCTCCACCTGTATGTCTCCACTGTCCAATAACCTGTGTGTGTCATCACATGGGGGGTCCCACCAGTGGCCCAGGGGTGTCAGGAATGGGCCTAAATACTTCTGCCATGGGGTTTAGGGCGGAAGAGGAGGAGCTCTCTTTTGATGCTGATCGAGACTGAGATCTTGTCTCCATCCCAGGATACACCATGGTTGTGTCTTCCTCCTCAGACTCACTCTCGCATGTGCTGCATAGGGGTAGGTTAGCTACAGGGGGCTGGCTGTCCATGTTGGAGGGCAGCTTTGGTCCAGCACCTTCGTTCCGCCCGGTTGCCCTGTTGTGGCCCCTCTCATACGGGGTGTCTACCAATTCCCCCACAGGGAGCAAAAGGTTTCTATGCACTGTCTTTGTCTGCCCTGGACCATCTTCAGGTTTGATCTTGTAGACCGGCAGGTCTCCTAGCTTTTCCATCACCAAGTAAGGTACTGCCTTCCATCTGTCAGCTATCTTGTGTTTGCCAGTAATACCCAAATTTCGCAGCAGGACTCTGTCCCCCGGCTGGAGTTCTTGCAGACGTACCCTAGCATCATATCGATGTTTGTTCCGGTCTGCGTTCTTCCGAGCCGCAGATGTAGCTAAGTGATAAGCATCCCGCAGCTTTTCTCTTAGTCGGGATACATATTGCTGATGAGTTTCATAGCTATCTCCATCCTCTGATACACCAAAGCACAGGTCTATGGGTAATCTTGGTTCTCGCCCAAACATTAAGAGATATGGGGTGACTCCTGTAGCGTCATTCTTTGTGGCATTGTAGGCGTGCACCAGAAATGCGACATGTTGGCTCCAGGTTGCCTTCTGCTCTGGCCGCAAAGTCCCCAACATATCTAATAGGGTTCGGTTGAACCTCTCTGGCTGTGGATCACCTTGAGGGTGATAAGGCGTTGTCCTAGACTTTTTAATTCCTGCTATCCTCAGCACCTCCTTCAGAAGGTGACTCTCAAAGTCCCGCCCCTGATCCGAGTGTATCCGGGCTGGAAATCCATAAACTGAGAAATATTTCTCCCACAGTACTCGAGCAACAGTGGTGGCCCTCTGATCACGTGTGGGATATGCCTGCGCATATCGCGTATAATGGTCAGTCACTACTAGAATGTTCCCAATATTTCTCTTGTCTACTTCTAAAGACAAGAAATCAATGCATACCAGCTCCAGAGGTTTGTTGCTGGTGATGTTCTTCAGATATGCAGCCCGCGTGGGCAGAGTTTTCCTTTTAACACATCGAGCGCAGGTCTCACATTTCCTGCGAACATCTTCAGCCATCCGAGGCCAATAGAACCTACTACGAAGAAGTTCCAGGGTCCTCTCCATCCCTAAATGTCCAAAGTCATCATGCAGGGCCCTCATGGCCAGGGCTCTGTACTCTTTTGGCAGCACTAGCTGTGCTCGTTGCTTTTGTAAAGGGTCTGTGGTCACTCGGTGTAGCACTCCCTGAATCAGTTTCAGTTTGGTCCATTCTCTCAATAGTAGTTTACCCTCCGGGTTAGGTGGGACAACCACAGCTGGGCTTCGCCCCTCCCTTTTGGCAAGTAGTGTATCACGAATGTCAATATCTTGCAGCTGGGCTTCCTGCCAGTCCGCCGCATTGAGCATGGGCAAAGGAGATTGGTCCAACGCAATATAGTTCACTGAAGCAGAAGGCACGCATTCAGGGGGCAGGCCCAAAGCTTCTGCAGCACATCCATGAAGACTCTCATGGGACTCTGGCTCCCGGCGACTCACACTGCAAATAGCCCTCACTCCATCTGTGGGTATCACAGCAACTCCTGGTGCCTGTGGACGCCTGGACAATGCATCTGCATCTACATTGCTTCTCCCTGATCGGTATTGAATGCTGAAGTCATAGCTAGCCAAAGCGGCCACCCATCTTTGCCCTGTAGCATCCAGCTTAGCACTTGTTAACACATAGGTCAGTGGGTTGTTGTCTGTCCACACCTGGAACTGAGCACCATATAAGTAGTCCCGAAATTTCTCAGTGATGGCCCATTTCAAGGCCAAGAACTCCAGCTTGTGGGTGGGATAGCGAGTTTCACTATCAGACAGTCCTCGGCTGGCAAAGGCTACAGGTTTACGTTTTCCTTCCAGTTCCTGGTACAGTACTGCTCCCAGACCCTCCAAACTGGCATCAGTATGCAGGATAAATGGTTTGCTTGGGTCAGCAAAGACTAAGACTGGAGCATGAGTTAGGCAAGTAATGATTTCTCGAAAAGCCCTTTCACATCTCTCATCCCACCGTGGCCCAAATGGTTCGAAGGGGCCATAGTGTCTCTGCACAGGAGGCTTTGGGGACCTCCCCTTATTCTTGGTCTTAGATTTGTTCCTGCTGGACTGGTATCCCCTGGTAAGATCATTCAGAGGTTTTACAATCGTAGCATAGTTTTTCACAAATCTGCGGTAGTAGCCACTAAACCCAAGAAAGGTCTTGAGTTCTCTGTAGTTACTTGGACATGGCCATGTAGTGAGTGCTTCTATTTTATCGGGATCAGTACTCACACCCTCTTGGGACACGATGTGACCCACATACTTCACTGAGGTCCTGCAGAACTGGCATTTGTCAATTGAAAGCTTCAAACCATAATCCTCTAACCTATCAAGCACTTTAAGAAGTCTTTCTTCGTGCTCCTCCAAGGTTCTTCCAAACACAATCAGGTCATCCAAATAAACTAACACTTGCAGTAAATTCATGTCTCCCACAACTTTCTCCATAAGACGTTGAAATGTGGCAGGTGCTCCAGAAATCCCTTGGGGCATGCGTTCAAACTGATAAAACCCTAATGGGCAGATGAAGGCTGTCTTCTCCTTATCTTCTTCACCCAGAGGGATCTGGTAGTATCCACTCCGAAGATCCAACACAGAGAACCACTGGCTTCCTAGCAAACAGTCTAAGGCATCTTGGACTCGGGGCATTGTGTACTGGTCAACCACAGTACGGCGGTTTAGGGTGCGGTAGTCAATACACATCCGGATTTTCCCATTCTTTTTACGGACCACCACAATGGGTGAGGCGTATGGGCTGCGGGACTCTGTAATGATGCCATTCGCAGACAGCTCCTGAAGATGTTGTCGCACATCTTCCATCTCGGAGAGGGCAATCCTCCTAGATCTCTCCCTGAAAGGTCGAGAGTCATGTAGTCTGATGTTGTGCTCTACTCCTTTTGCACATCCCACATCCCACTCATGCAATGAGAACACCTTGGATCTTTCACAGAGTTTCCTCCTCAGGCGATCTTTCCACTCCTCGGACAACGGTGAATCTCCAAAGTCAAACTTTGCTGGGTCTATTGTGGGAACTTGAGTCTCACACTGGGGTTTTACAATTGATTCAGGCTCGAAGAGGTCTGCTATCTTCTGTCCTTTCTTCACAACAACATCTCGACTTGTTTCATTAGCAATCAGTATAGTCACCTTTTCCTGGGCTTCAGCAGGTAGGGTTATGACTCCACTGGGGACCAGCACTCCTTCCGGGAGCTCTCCTTCAACTGGCTGCTCTACCATTGCTAATGCCCCTTTACTGCCTTTCAGCCGGGTACTCATGACAAGCACTTCCTGCTCTGTCCTTGCAGGCACTACTAAGGGGGTTGTGCCCATGTACTTCAGCGCCCCAATGGGTAGCTCAGATGTCTCCTTTTTAGCACCCTCAATCTTCCTATAGGCTTCAGCACAAAGCGTATGGATCATCAGGGTATTCAGGTACTGGTCCCCAGCCCGTCGTCTGCAGTAATCCGCGAGCACCTTGAAGAGACTGGAGTTGGTCCCTATCAGCACAGACACATCAGAGGTCCCTTTAGGGTCAGGGCATATTAATGCAGCTGTGTCCACCTCTTCTCTTACCCCAGCAACCTCCTCTGGGAATTCCAGGTGCACTATGACATACCCTTGGTAGGGGTATTCATCCATGCTGAGGCCACACAGACCAACGCCAGTCAGTGGCTGTATAGGCAGGTGCCTAAGCATCTGTTGGTAGAATGACTGAAATATAATAGTCACTTGAGATCCAGTGTCTAGCACGGCTTTACACTCCGCCCCTTCAATCTTCACCATGACCTCTGCTCGAGGCCCTATCAGTCCTGCGGGGATCCCAGCTGGACGGTCGTTTCTGGGGGAATCTTCAACTCCTGCAGGCCTGGGTGGTCCCCGTCCCCGGACTCTCTGGCAGCTACCGGATCTCTCCCAACTGATCCTCAGCTTTCCATACACTAAGGAGGGGTTTTCTTCATTATGGCACTTGGCAGCACTGTGTCCGTCCTGACCACATCGGTAGCAGAAGAATTGTCCTTTCCCCCTTCGCCCAGGTGGGATGGTGGCTCTAAATGCTGACTTCTCCATCGCCACAGTCAGAGGCGCCTCATTCCTGGAAATCTTAGCTCGGTCAATGGTGCTTTGCAGTTCAGCTATCCGTTCTGTCAGGACCTGCATTTGTTGGGCAAGTTCCTCTGTGGTGCTCACCATCAGTACACTGGCCGTTTGCAGTGGTGTTGTGCCGGCTGGCTCCAATGTTTGGGCTTCCCAAAACTCGCTGGCAGCCTGCCTTTCTTCCTCTTCTCTGACCTCCTTTATCAGCTGGGAATAACTTGGGGGATGTTCCCGTCGTTCTCTTAGCCGGAGATGGAGTAGAATCGGGTTCTGATACTGAGCTCCTCTTACAATTTGAGCCAGTCTGGTCCGATCCATCTGTTCAGCAGTCACTGCTCCCCTCATGACAGCTCTCTGAAGCAGTCTCTCCAGCCTCTGTATATAGGCTGAAATCTTCTCGCCAATTTGCTGTCGGGAATTAAGGAACTTACAGTAACTGTCTTCAGGGCCCTCTACGCTCCCAAAGGTATGATCAAGGGCCTCTAGGCAGTCCTTCACACTGACCCCAGGGTCAATGAGCTTCAGGGTGCGAATCACATCTAATGCTGGGCCACTGAGGCTCTCTATTAGACATCTTCGCTTTTCTGCATCAGGTACGGCCCACTCCTGCAGCATTTCAGTGGTATGCTCCAACCAGGGTTCGAACTCCTCTGCCCCAGCAAATAATCTTAACTCACGACAAGAGTTTAACATAGCCTGGGACAGCACAACCTTTTCCAATATTTGCCCCAGTGCTTTTGCCCAATCATTGGCTGAGGCTGCGGCCCCTGAGCTAGAGGCTGCAGGGCCGGGGCCCAACAAACCTGACATATTAGCCATTATACAAACAGTAATTTCCTCAAAATATAACCACAATTGTTTCCCAATGCAGTAGAACACTCAACAGGTGCTTGCGAGGGGTACTGACCCAGGGATCCCGGACGAGCCCCCAAAAATGTAACCCTTCTGCCCATCTAA
>NW_020699919.1:0-6742 GCF_002925995.2 Terrapene triunguis | reverse complement strand
TTTCCCTTTGGTTCTTGAATCCAGCAACCCAAAAATCACCCAGAGTCCCCCAAGTCCAACAGCCCCAAAGTCTCTTGGGTCCAGCAACCACCCAAAGTCCCAAAAGTCCAACAACCCCCAAAGTCTCTGTCCCTGATCAGTGCAGCCCCAGAGTAAAAGGGGGGGGGGGCGCACGCAGGGTGTTAAGGGGCACCTTACGTGATCCGAGGCTGGCCAGCCGTCTGTTTCTCCGTGTGGGGTTCCGCCTCAGCCTTTACCACGAGCCAGTCCACTTTCCTGCCATCCCACGAACTGCTCCGCTCTACAAGCTGCTCCGCTCCGCTCACCGACCTGTGAGCCGTTCCAGCCGTCCCCGCAAACAGCTCCGCTCGCCGTTCCTAGGGCCACTCCAACCGGCCCCGCAAGGCTCCACACCGCTCGCTGCTCCTCCAGTCGTCCCCACAAATTGCTCCACCAGCTGCTGAGCAATATAGCTTCAGGCTCCCCCACTAGTTAAAACAGCACTCAGTGATCTCAGCTCTTAATAACATCAGCTCTTTTGTGATTTCAGCTCTTAGCGATTTCAGCTCATAGTATAGTAGGGGAGCCCCAGTGCTGGTGCACCATTGGCCCAAAGTGAATTCAGCTCAGCAGCCTGTAACTAGACTCCTAAGGGAATCAAAGTTAGCTCTGACATTCAACAGTGGAGAGAGGAGGCAGTGCAATTGGTGTTTGAAACCCTCAGAGGGGGCCCATACCATCAGGTACAAATACCTGTCCCCATCCTCTCTCATTTCACTGGGTTTTGTAACCCATGCCCCTTGACAAGCAACTGCTACTTAGGTAATGGTGACGGATTCACTCAGTCCTTCTGTCATACAACAGTTCCACTGGCCTTGATTCACAGAATCAGGGTAACAAAACTTTATTCTTCCTGCCCCAATAATAGAGAAACTGGGGATCCCACACCAGCCAAAGTAACCACTTTCAGTTGCTGTGTTTCATGCCAGGCGAGTGGGTGTGCCTATGCAAACAAGATCAGCCCCTGGAGTTCTTTTCCACACTCGCCATAATTCACCACCAGATGTCAGGGTAGAGCTCATCCTGACTCTGCTTACATCCTCCCCCCAGCCGAGAATTTGTCGTCCCGACAAATCACACTCCCTGTTATAACAACTCACTGGTTCCCTCCAAAGGGCCTCAGATAGCCCACTTTAGCTTCCACAAGCCTGTGTGCTAAACATATTGGTTCCTCACTAGTCACCCCAGGTGCATCATAAGTCAACCGTTTTACTGGCCTTATTACCCTGTCTCGTCTATTGAGAATCTCTGTTGCCGTGGTAGGGGGGACAGCCTCTTGAACGATGGATGGAGAGATTTCCTTTGAGGGCCCCTCAGCTATTGGTATAGGCTCCTGCATTTCTAGTTCTAACAGTGGAGGGTCCAAGGTGCCCAGGACATCCTCCACCTGTATGTCTCCACTGTCCAATAACCTGGGTGTGTCATCACATGGGGGTCCCACCAGTGGCTCAGGGGTGTCAGGAATGGGCCTAAATACTTCTGCCATGGGGTTTAGGGCGGAAGAGGAGGAGCTCTCTTTTGATTCAGCTGATCGAGACTGAAATCTTGTCTCCATCCCAGGATACACCATGGTTGTGTCTTCCTCCTCAGACTCACTCTCGGATGTGCTGCATGGGGGTAGGTTAGCTGCAGGGGGCTGGCTGTCCACGTTGGAGGGCGGCTTTGGTCCAGCACCTTCATTCTGCCCAGTTGCCCTGTTGTGGCCCATCTCATACGGGGTGCCTACCAATTCCCCCACCGGGAGCAAAAGGTTTCTATGCACTGTCTTTGTCTGCCCTGGACCTTCTTCAGGTTTGATCTTGTAGACCGGCAGGTCCCCTAGCTTTTCCATCACCAAGTAAGGTATTGCCTTCCATCTGTCAGCTATCTTGTGTTTGCCAGCAATACCCAAATTTCGCAGCAGGACTCTGTCCCCCGGCTGGAGCTCTTGCGGACGTACCCTAGCATCATATCGATGTTTGTTCCGGTCTGCGTTCTTCCGAGCCGCAGATGTAGCTAAGTGATAAGCATCCCGCAGCTTTTCTCTTAGTCGGGATACATATTGCTGATGAGTTTCATAGCTATCTCCATCCTCTGATACACCAAAGCACAGGTCTATGGGTAATCTTGGTTCTCGCCCAAACATTAAGAGATATGGGGTGACTCCTGTAGCATCATTCTTTGTGGCATTGTAGGCGTGCACTAGAAATGCGACATGTTGGCTCCAGGTTGCCTTCTGCTCTGGCCGCAAAGTCCCCAACATATCTAATAGGGTTCGGTTGAACCTCTCTGGCTGTGGATCACCTTGAGGGTGATAAGGCGTTGTCCTAGACTTTTTAATTCCCGCTATCCTCAGCACCTCCTTCAGGAGGTGACTCTCAAAGTCCCGCCCCTGATCCGAGTGTATCCGGGCTGGAAATCCATAAACTGAGAAATATTTCTCCCACAGTACTCGAGCAACAGTGGTGGCCCTCTGATCACGTGTGGGATATGCCTGCGCATATCGCGTATAATGGTCAGTCACTACTAGAATGTTCCCAATATTTCTCTTGTCTACTTCTAAAGACAAGAAATCAATGCATACCAGCTCCAGAGGTTTGTTGCTGGTGATGTTCTTCGGATATGCAGCCCTCGTGGGCAGAGTTTTCCTTTGAACACATCGAGCGCAGGTCTCACATTTCCTGCGAACATCTTCAGCCATCCGAGGCCAATAGAACCTACTACGAAGAAGTTCCAGGGTCCTCTCCATCCCTAAATGTCCAAAGTCATCATGCAGGGCCCTCATGGCCAGGGCTCTGTACTCTTTTGGCAGCACTAGCTGTGCTCGTTGCTTTTGTAAAGGGTCTGTGGTCACTCGGTGTAGCACTCCCTGAATCAGTTTCAGTTTGGTCCATTCTCTCAATAGTAGTTTACCCTCCGGGTTAGGTGGGACAACCACAGCTGGGCTTCGCCCCTCCCTTTTGGCAAGTAGTGTATCACGAATGTCAATATCTTGCAGCTGGGCTTCCTGCCAGTCAGCCGCATTGAGCATGGGCAAAGGAGATTGGTCCAACGCAATATAGTTCACTGAAGCAGAAGGCACGCATTCAGGGGGCAGGCCCAAAGCTTCTGCAGCACATCCATGAAGACTTTCATGGGATTCTGGCTCCCGGCGACTCACACTGCAAATAGCCCTCACTCCATCTGTGGGTATCACAGCAACTCCTGGTGCCTGTGGACGCCTGGACAATGCATCTGCATCTACATTGCTTCTCCCTGATCGGTATTGAATGCTGAAGTCATAGCTAGCCAAAGCGGCCACCCATCTTTGCCCTGTAGCATCCAGCTTAGCACTTGTTAACACATAGGTCAGTGGGTTGTTGTCTGTCCACACCTGGAACTGAGCACCATATAAGTAGTCTCGAAATTTCTCAGTGATGGCCCATTTCAAGGCCAAGAACTCCAGCTTGTGGGTGGGATAGCGAGTTTCACTATCAGACAGTCCTCGGCTGGCAAAGGCTACAGGTTTACGTTTTCCTTCCACTTCCTGGTACAGTACTGCTCCCAGACCCTCCAAACTGGCATCAGTATGCAGGATAAATGGTTTGCTTGGGTCAGCAAATACTAGGACTGGAGCATGAGTTAGGCAAGTAATGATTTCTCGAAAAGCCCTTTCACATCTCTCATCCCACCGTGGCCCAAATGGTTCGAAGGGGCCATAGTGTCTCTGCACAGGAGGCTTTGGGGACCTCCCCTTATTCTTGGTCTTAGATTTGTTCCTGTTGGACTGGTATCCCCTGGTAAGATCATTCAGAGGTTTTACAATCGTTGCATAGTTTTTCACAAATCTGCGGTAGTAGCCACTAAACCCAAGAAAGGTCTTGAGTTCTCTGTAGTTACTTGGACATGGCCATGTAGTGAGTGCTTCTATTTTATCAGGATCAGTACTCACACCCTCTTGGGACACGATGTGACCCACATACTTCACTGAGGTCCTGCAGAACTGGCATTTGTCAATTGAAAGCTTCAAACCATAATTCTCTAACCTATCAAGCACTTTAAGAAGTCTTTCTTCATGCTCCTCCAAGGTTCTTCCAAACACAATCAGGTCATCCAAATAAACTAACACTTGCAGTAAATTCATGTCTCCCACAACTTTCTCCATAAGACGTTGAAATGTGGCAGGTGCTCCAGAAATCCCTTGGGGCATGCGTTCAAACTGATAAAACCCTAATGGGCAGATGAAGGCTGTCTTCTCCTTATCTTCTTCACCCAGAGGGATCTGGTAGTATCCACTCCGAAGATCCAACACAGAGAACCACTGGCTTCCTAGCAAACAGTCTAAGGCATCTTGGACTCGGGGCATTGTGTACTGGTCAACCACAGTACGGCGGTTTAGGGTGCGGTAGTCAATACACATCCGGATTTTCCCATTCTTTTTACGGACCACCACAATGGGTGAGGCGTATGGGCTGCGGGACTCTGTAATGATGCCATTCGCAGCCAGCTCCTGAAGATGTTGTCGCACATCTTCCATCTCGGAGAGGGCAATCCTCCT
The DNA here is from genome assembly GCF_002925995.2 of Terrapene triunguis. NCBI lineage: Eukaryota > Metazoa > Chordata > Testudines > Emydidae > Terrapene > Terrapene triunguis. The sequence continues at coordinate 2,166 of NW_020699919.1, read as the reverse complement.
AGATCTCTCCCTGAAAGGTCGAGAGTCATGTAGTCTGATGTTGTGCTCTACTCCTTTTGCACATCCCACATCCCACTCATGCAATGAGAACACCTTGGCTCTTTCACAAAGTTTCCTCCTCAGGTGATCTTTCCACTCCTCGGACAACGGTGAATCTCCAAAGTCAAACTTTGCTGGGTCTATTGTCGGAACTTGAGTCTCACACTGGGGTTTTACAATTGATTCAGGCTCGAAGAGGTCTGCTATCTTTTGTCCTTGCTTCACAACAACATCTCGACTTGTTTCATTAGCAATCAGTATAGTCACCTTTTCCTGGGCTTCAGCAGGTAGGGTTATGACTCCACTGGGGACCAGCACTCCTTCCGGGAGCTCTCCTTCAACTGGCTGCTCTACCATTGCTAATGCCCCTTTACTGCCTTTCAGCCGGGTACTCATGACAAGCACTTCCTGCTCTGTCCTTGCAGGCACTACTAAGGGGGTTGTGCCCATGTACTTCAGCGCCCCAATGGGTAGCTCAGATGTCTCCTTTTTAGCACCCTCAATCTTCCTATAAGCTTCAGCACAAAGCGTATGGATCATCAGAGTATTCAGGTACTGGTCCCCAGCCCGTCGTCTGCAGTAATCCGCGAGCACCTTGAAGAGACTGGAGTTGGTCCCTATCAGCACAGACACATCAGAGGTCCCTTTAGGGTCAGGGCATATTAATGCAGCTGTGTCCACCTCTTCTCTTACCCCAGCAACCTCCTCTGGGAATTCCAGGTGCACTATGACATACCCTTGGTAGGGGTATTCATCCATGCTGAGGCCACACAGACCAACGCCAGTCAGTGGCTGTATAGGCAGGTGCCTAAGCATCTGTTGGTAGAATGACTGAAATATAATAGTCACTTGAGATCCAGTGTCAAGCACGGCTTTACACTCCGCCCCTTCAATCTTCACCATGACCTCTGCTCGAGGCCCTATCAGTCCTGCGGGGATCCCAGCTGGACGGTCGTTTCTGGGGGAATCTTCAACTCCTGCAGGCCTGGGTGGTCCCCGTCCCCGGACTCTCTGGCAGCTACCGGATCTCTCCCAACTGATCCTCAGCTTTCCATACACTAAGGAGGGGTTTTCTTCATTATGGCACTTGCCAGCACTGTGTCCGTCCTGACCACATCGGTAGCAGAAGAATTGTCCTTTCCCCCTTCGCCCAGGTGGGATGGTGGCTCTAAATGCTGACTTCTCCATCGCCACAGTCAGAGGCGCCTTATTCCTGGAAGTCTTAGCTCGGTCAATGGTGCTTTGCAGTTCAGCTATCCGTTCTGTCAGGACCTGCATTTGTTGGGCAAGTTCCTCTGTGGTGCTCACCATCAGTACACTGGCCGTTTGCAGTGGTGTTGTGCCGGCTGGCTCCAATGTTTGGGCTTCCCAAAACTCGCTGGCAGCCTGCCTTTCTTCCTCTTCTCTGACCTCCTTTATCAGCTGGGAATAACTTGGGGGATGTTCCCGTCGTTCTCTTAGCCGGAGATGGAGTAGAATCGGGTTCTGATACTGAGCTCCTCTTACAATTTGAGCCAGTCTGGTCCGATCCATCTGTTCAGCAGTCACTGCTCCCCTCATGACAGCTCTCTGAAGCAGTCTCTCCAGCCTCTGTATATAGGCTGAAATCTTCTCGCCAATTTGCTGTCGGGAATTAAGGAACTTACAGTAACTGTCTTCAGGGCCCTCTACGCTCCCAAAGGTATGATCAAGGGCCTCTAGGCAGTCCTTCACACTGACCCCAGGGTCAGTGAGCTTCAGGGTGCGAATCACATCTAATGCTGGGCCACTAAGGCTCTCTATTAGACATCTTCGCTTTTCTGCTTCAGGTACGGCCCACTCCTGCAGCATTTCAGTGGTATGCTCCAACCAGGGTTCGAACTCCTCTGCCCCAGCAAATAATCTTAACTCACGACAAGAGTTTAACATAGCCTGGGACAGCACAACCTTTTCCAATATTTGCCCCAGTGCTTTTGCCCAATCATTGGCTGAGGCTGCGGCCCCTGAGCTAGAGGCTGCAGGGCCGGGGCCCAACAAACCTGACATATTAGCCATTATACAAACAGTAATTTCCTCAAAATATAACCACAATTGTTTCCCATGCAGTGGAACACTCAACAGGTGCTTGCGAGGGGTACTGACCCAGGG
>NW_020699918.1:0-3206 GCF_002925995.2 Terrapene triunguis | reverse complement strand
CTGTCAGCACTCACAGACCACAGTAAGAACAGACCCAGTTCGTCACATCTCCCCCCTTCGAGACCGAACTGAGCGGGGTCACTTCAGCCAGTGACCCGGGGAAGTTCGAACCTACCCCCGTTCCCATGGATGCCCCAGCATCCCTCCCATTCCTTGGTGAGAATTACACCAGGCCCCTCCAGTTTTACGTCCCCCCCTTAGGTCGGGGTGCTCGAGGGCATTCGCAGTTCGCATGTGGGAAGGTTTATGCGGGCCGTGCCCTTTTCCTACCCCAATACCCCTGGGGTTCCAACTGGGCTGGGGTCTTCTCCCAGCACTCCAGTCTGGAGGTCTGTGCTTCGGGCTCTCTTGGTTCAGAGCCCCCCTTTTAACCTTGGCCACCCTCTGGAAAGGCTCCTCTAGGCTGGGTAAGGGTCCTACAGCCGTTTTCCCCTTGTCCCGGGCCTTCCTCCCCCTCTGACAGGGGTCACAGGATCGGCAGTACTGCCGGACAGTAACAAAGACCCCAGGCCAGTAAAAGCTCCGTAGCAGCCTCTGCTGGGTACGCCAGGTTCCCTGGTGCCCTGAGAGGGGAATGTCATGGGCCCGGTACAGCAGCTGGCGGCGATACTTCTGGGGTACCACCAGCTGTCTCCTGATCCCCCCTGACTCCATCTTCCCTGGGGGAGCCCATTCTCGGTACAGGAACCCCTTCTCCCACAGGAACCTTTTCCAGCCACCTCTCCCCATGGTCTGTACCACACCGAGGTCGGCCAGGTCCCTTATCTTCCGCAAGGAGGGATCTTTCTGCACCTCGGCCTGGAACTCAGCAGCTGGGACAGGGATGGCCACCTGCTCTCTTTCGCCGGCTGGGTCTGAAGCCGCAGCCTCCCTGAGCCGTGTCCCTGGGCGTTCCCTCCCCACCAGGTTAGGGTCCTGCGCCTCGGGCAAGGCACCCTCCCCAAGGTCAGGGCGCAGTGCCCCTCGCCGGCTCTGACTGCGGGTCACAACCAGCGCATTCTGGGGGTTGCTTGGCCAGTCCTCCAGGTCCCCCCCCATCAACACCTCAGTGGGCAAATACGGGTGTACCCCCACGTCCTTGGGGCCCTCCTTGGGCCCCCACTTCAGGCGTACCCTCGCCACAGGTACCTTGAATGGGGACCCACCCACCCCCGTCAGAGTCAGGAAGGTGTTGGGCACCATCCGATCTGAGGCCACCACCTCGGGCCGGACCAGTGTCACCTCTGCGCCCGTATCCCAGTATCCATCGACCTTTCTCCCATCCACCTCCAGGGGAACAAGGTACTCTCTCCGGAGGGACCGCCCCGCGCCCACCGTATAAACCAAAAACCCTGAGTCTGGAGCATTCAGCCCCCCAGAGGAGCTGGCCTGGAGCTCTCCTTCCTCCTTAGCAGGTGGTATTCTGCCAGCCCCCCTTCCCTGGGAGTGCCGCCTCTCGCCCGGCTGGGTCTCTACCCAGTCAACCCTCGGTGGGTCTGGTCTGCTCAGTCTGTCCCTGAGTCTGGGGCACTGGGCCCGTAGGTGACCTCTCTGGTCACAGTGATAGCAGACCATGTCCCATGTGTCCCCTCGAGCCGGTCGGTTGTCCCTGACCCTGGGCATTCCCCGTGGGAGGGGATTCCCCACATTCCCCTTTTGGGAGGTACCCGGGTGACTCTCTCTCTGCATGGCAGCGGGCCTGCTCCTTTGGGACTCCTCCCTGCCAGCCCCTGCCCGGCTCTTCACGAACTCATCGGACAGCCGGCCTGCATGTCGCGGGTTCTCTGGTTTTTTGTCCACCAACCACAGCCTCAGGTCGGATGGGCACCGCTCATACAGTTGCTCCAATACCAGCAGTTTAACCAGGTCCTCCTTTGTCTGGGCCCCATCAGCCCACTTGCTGGCGTATCCCTCCATGCGGACGGCTAGTTGCAGATATGAGATCTCAGGGGTTTTATCCTGACTCCGGAACCTTTCCCGGTACATCTCAGAAGTCAGCCCAAACTCACGTAGCAGGGCCTTTTTGAATAGTTCGTAGTTCCCTTTCTCCGCCTCGTCCAGTTGGCGGTACAATGCCACTGATTTGGGGTCCAGTAAGGGGGTGAGAACCCGGAGTCTGTCCGCAGGATCAACCTGGTGCAGCTCGCAGGCCGTCTCAAATGCATCCAGGAAGTCATCCATGTCCTCCCCCTCCTTACGTGGGGCCAGGATGCACTTATCAAAGCTCCGTGCAGTCCTGGGTCCCCCCTCACTCACCGCAGCCGGGGGCTCGCTGCCCCTCAGCCTCGCCAGCTCCAGTTCATGCTGACGCTGTCTCTCTTCATGCTGCCTTTGTCTCTCATTCTCCTCCCGTTCATGACGCCTCTGTCTCTCATCATGCTGCCTTTGTCTCTCTTCATGCTGTCTCTGGTGTTCACGATCCTTCAGCTCTCTCAGTTTTAGCTCTATCTCCCATTCCAGCTCATTCCGCTCCACGGACGCCGCGCGTGGCCGGGAGGATCCCCTGCTGGCCGGCGAGCGTGGCCGGGAGGATCCCCTGCTGGCCGGGGGGGCCACTGCGCCCTCGGTATTTGCTGGGCTCCTCCCCACCCTTCCTCTAGGCATAGGAAGGGGGGGTCTCGGGAAGCCCTCAGCAGCCGGCTGACCACTCCCAGCTGGGACAGACACTGGGGCCTGTGCTGCATCTGCCAGGCTGCTTCCCTCAGAGACAGGGATCAGTTCATTCGCGCGATCTTGCTTCTCCAGCTGGGCAATGAGCTGTTCTTTGGTGAGCTTCCCAATGCGCACCCCCCTCTGCTTGCACAGCTCCACCAGGTCACTCTTAAGCCGCTTGGCATACATCTTCCTGCTGGCCAGTCACAGGCCTGTGTGCTCACCGCTCCCCACAGTTTCCAGGGAGACCCCTAGTGTGCCAGCCCTTCTCGAGGTCACCACCTCTCTGCCAGGGTCGAGCTGCAGACTCCTCCGCCCCTGGGACCACTCGCTGCGATCCCCCCGGGGGACCCTGTTACTGCAAAAGTCCTTCTTGCTGGTCACACACTCCCAGGGGTGATAACCGTCTCTCTCTGACTCCTCAGCACGCCTGGTCCCCGTCAATCCCCCTTTGTTTTACTTTTCCCCAGTCACTTACTGCAGAAAGCGCCGTCCACGGGGTGCAGTAGATCCCACCGCTGCCACCAGTTGTCACGGAGTATGGGGGGACTCAGGGCCCTGCACCCCCGGCGTCC
>NW_020699917.1:0-1661 GCF_002925995.2 Terrapene triunguis | reverse complement strand
GGGGATTCTTAAATAATCAATATTATTAATACATAATCCAGAGATTGAGCAACAAGATGTATCTGCCCCCTGCTGTAACCAACTTGTCCCCACTCCCCTCCCAGAGCTGAGATAGAACCCAGGAGTCCTGATGGGGTCACTATCTCCACAAAGTAATGAACAAAGTAAGAATATACATTAACATTTTAAACCAAACCAGTGTCCCTTACGTGATTTGCCACAGGATGTAAGAACAAGTAAGTATTAGAGCTGAGTGAGTGTAATATTTATTTAATTATATTTCTTTGATACAGGAATTAGACACTTTGCTCCTGTCACCTGACTGCTAAGTTATCTGCCAAAAAACTAGAGTTTTCAAAGGATTAAGTAGCCCCTTGAATCACGGTTAATGTTGCCACCCCCACCAAAATCTGAAATGGCTCCCTTGTAGCTGGGGTGGGGTAGGGAGGTGGAAATGATCCAGCGAGTGACAGAGGGAGGGGGAGGGGAATAAAGGACCAAGTGACAAGTGTGCAGCCTTGGGGCGAAGAGGAAGAGCAGAGGTAGAGCCTTGAGAGAAGAGGTGGGGCAAGGGGTGTGTTTTCAGGGGGTCCAGTTACCAGCAATTAGAAAAGAGGCAACCCAGTGAATGTACATGGACTGATTCCCCAGTCTGTCATGCTGACACAGCACAGTAATATCACGACAAGGTTTAATGTCTCTCTGACTATTCAATAAGTGGGTCAGGAAGAGGGCCCAGCATCATGTCCCTTGTGAGCTCTGCACAGAGCTCAATCTGAGAACCAGAGCATCAGGAGAAAGGTTGAGGTTCCTTTATGAGTAAAGAGCTGGAGCAGCCTGTCCCGGATCGGTTTGGTGCTCACACCATAGATGATGGGGTTTAGCATAGGGGGCACCAGAAGATACACATTGGCAATAAGAATGTGGAAATGCAGGGGCACATTGTGGCCAAATCGGTGCGTGAGGAAGGAGAAGAGACCTGGGATGTAAAAGGCTAAGATGACACAGAGGTGGGAGCTGCAGGTCCCAAAAGTCTTGAGCCGGGCGTCCTTTGTGGGGAGGCTGAAGATGGCTCTGAGGATCTGGGTGTAGGACAGAGCAATAAAAATCATATCCAGACCCCTCACCAAGAATGCCACAAAGAGGCCGTAGTAACTACTGACGCGGATGTCGGCGCAGGCCAGCTTCACCACGGCTATGTGCTCACAGTACGAGTGGGGGATGATGTTGGTTCTACAATATGGCCACCGTGTTCCCAGGAAGGGATAGGGCAGTATGAGCATGATTCCACGCAGCACCACAGCCAGACCGATCTTGGCAAGCATGGGGTTTGTCAGGATGGTGGAATGTCTCAGGGGATCACATATAGCCACGTAGCGATCAAAAGCCATGGCCACGAAGATCCCAGACTCCATCACTGCAAAGCAGTGAATGAAGTACATCTGGATGAAGCAGGCACTGAAATCAATCTCCCTTGAATTGAACCAGAAGATGGTCAGTGTTTTGGGCAGAATGGACGTGGATAGGACCAGATCCGTGCCTGCCAGCATGCAGAGGAAATAGTACATGGGCACATGGAGGCTCGGCTCCATCTTCACAATGAACAGAATGGTAATGTTCCCCAAGATGGCTATGGCATACATGGTGCAGAAGGGGATGGA
>NW_020699916.1:0-1655 GCF_002925995.2 Terrapene triunguis | reverse complement strand
GGGGATTCTTAAATAATCAATATTATTAATACATAATCCAGAGATTGGGCAACAAGATGTATCTGCCCCCTGCTGTAACCAACTTGTCCCCACTTCCCTCCCACAGCTGAGATAGAACCCAGGAGTCCTGCTGGGGTCACTATCTCCACAAAGTAATGAACAAAGTAAGAATATACATTAACATTTTAAACCAAACCAGTGTCCCTTACGTGATTTGCCACAGGATGTCAGAACAAGTAAGTATTAGAGCTGAGTGAGTGTAATATTTATTTCATTATATTTCTTTGATACAGGAATTAGACACTTTGCTCCTGTCACCTGACTGCTAAGTTATCTGCCAAAAAACTAGAGTTTTCAAAGGACTAAGTAGCCCCTTGAATCACGGTTAATGTTGCCACCCCCACCAAAATCTGAAATGGCTCCCTTGTAGCTGGGGTGGGGTAGGGAGGTGGAAATGATCCAGCGAGTGACAGAGGGAGGGGGAGGGGAATAAAGGACCAAGTGACAAGTGTGCAGCCTTGGGGCGAAGAGGAAGAGCAGGGGCAGAGCCTTGGGAGAAGAGGTGGGGCAAGGGGTGTGTTTTCAGGGGGTCCACTTACCAGCAATTAGAAAAGAGGCAACCCAGTGAATGTACATGGACTGATTCCCCAGTCTGTCATGCTGACACAGCACAGTAATATCACAACAAGGTTTAATGTCTCTCTGACTATTCAACAAGTGGGTCAGGAAGAGGGCCCAGCATCATGTCCCTTGTGAGCTCTGCACAGAGCTCAATCTGAGAACCAGAGCATCAGGAGAAAGGTTGAGGTTCCTTAATGAGTAAAGAGCCGGAGCAGCCTGTCCCGGATCGGTTTGGTGCTCACACCGTAGATGATAGGGTTTAGCATAGGGGGCACCAGAAGATACACATTGGCAATGAGAATGTGGTAATGCAGGGGCACATTGTGGCCAAATCGGTGCGTGAGGAAGGAGAAGAGACCTGGGATGTAAAAGGCTAAGATGACACAGAGGTGGGAGCCGCAGGTCCCAAAAGTCTTGAGCCGGGCGTCCTTTGTGGGGAGGCTGAAGATGGCCCTGAGGATCTGGGTGTAGGACAGAGCAATAAAAATCATATCCAGACCCCTCACCAAGAATGCCACAGAGAGGCCGTAGTAACTACTGAGGCTGATGTCAGCACAGGCCAGCTTCACCACGGCTATGTGCTCACAGTACGAGTGGGGGATGATGTTGGTTCTACAATATGGCCACCGTGTTCCCAGGAAGGGATAGGGCAGTATGAGCATGATTCCACGCAGCACCACAGCCAGACCGATCTTGGCCACCACGGGGTTTGTCAGGATGGTGGAATGTCTCAGGGGATCACATATGGCCACGTAGCGATCAAAAGCCATGGCCACGAAGATCCCAGACTCTATCACTGCAAAGCAGTGAATGAAGTACATCTGGATGAAGCAGGCACTGAAATCAATCTCCCTGGAATTGAACCAGAAGATGGTCAGTGTTTTGGGCAGAATGGACGTGGATAGGACCAGATCCGTGCCTGCCAGCATGCAGAGGAAATAGTACATGGGCACATGGAGGCTCGGCTCCATCTTCACAATGAACAGAATGGTGATGTTCCCCAAGATGGCTATGGCATACATGGTGCAGAAGGG
>NW_020699915.1:0-1688 GCF_002925995.2 Terrapene triunguis | reverse complement strand
GGCCTTTAAGAGCAGAGTGCATGTTCCAGGACAGTAGATTAGGGTCAGACATGAGCGTCGCTTTAAGCTGGTTAAAGGCCTTCTGACACTCTTCAATCCACTGAACTGCATTTGGTGGTTTCTTTTTTGTCAGGTCTGTCAGTGGGGCAGCGATTTGGCTGTAGTGCGGTACAAATCGCCTGTAATATCCGGCCAAGCCTAAGAAGGATTGGACCTGTTTCTTTGACTTTGGGACAGGCCACTTTTGGATAGCATCCACTTTGGCCTGTAGGGGGTTGATAGTTCCTTGACGCACCCATAAGTCACTCTGTTTAGGCCTATTTGACACTTTTCAGCCTTAACAGTGAGTCCTGCCTCCCTTATGTGCTCGGAGACTTTCCCGAGATGTTCCAGGTGTTCTGCCAATGAATTAGAAAATATGGCTGTAGAGGGGCGGTCAGAAGGGGTTAAAATCCAGCCCTTGGAGAGGGCTGGGGCTGAAAATAAAGGCTAGGCTACTGGGAAAGCAGCCACAGCTGGGGCCATACCCCAATCAGGCTACAGCTAGCCCTGTAAAAGGGCTGTGAACCAGCAGCTGAGTCAGTCTCTCTCTAGCTCTTGAGAGAGAAGGACCAGGCTGCCTGGGAGAGAAGGGTACTCGAGACAAAGAGAGCAGTGCTGAGGAAAGGGAGGGGGAGCTGGGGAGCTCCAGCCTGGGAAATCCCCAGGCTGTGGGCCTGGTTAAAGGCCAAAACAGGTACTGGGGTTGCAAAGGTGCAGCCCGGGGTTAGGCAAAGGCAGTAGGTCCAAACACCCCTTGCCAGTGATGAGTGGTTTACAGACTCCAGTCTGCCCCAGTAAGCGGGGGCTAGGTGCTGACTGGCAGTAGCCACTGAGGCAAGATGTTACTGCTGGGGGCAGAACCCTGAGCTAAAGGGGCACCGGGGTCTGGGAAGGACACGGGGGCCAGAGGCAGGCAAGACTCCAGCCAGGATAACTCCCAGAATAATTCCCAGAATAATCAGCAGGAGGCGCCGCACTGGTAAGTCTCAACTTTGCTACATTGGCCACATCATCAAGGTAGACGACTGCAGATTCTCCCAATTCCACTAGGAGACCATCTACCAGTTTCTGAAAGGTGGCGGGTGCATTTTGCAGCCCAAAAAGGAGTCCATTAAATTCATACATCCCTACATGGGTGATGAAGGCGGACCTTCCCTTGGTGGATTCATCTAGCAGTGCTTGCCAGTACCCCTTGGTTAAGTCTAAGGTGGAGATGAACTGGGCACGTCCCAATTTCTCCAATAGCTCATTTGTGCGTGTCATTGGATAGTTGTCTGGGAGAGTCAAAGCATTTAGCTTATGGTAGTCTATGCAAAAGTATAGTTCCCCATTCAGTTTGGGAACTAGAACCACTGGAGATGCTCATGCACTGTTAGAGGGGCGGATTACACCCATCTGTAGCATGTCCTGGATCTCCCATTTTATAGCAGTTTTGGCTTGAGGAGCCACCCGGTAAGGTTGGTCTCTAATTGGGTGAGCATTACCTGTGTCAATGGTGTGGTATGCCCGTTCGGTCCATCCTGGGGTGGCTGAGAACATCGGCATGAAGCTAAAGCACAGCTCCTTGATCTGCTGTCACTGCATACATCCAAGGGTCATGGAGAGGTTCACCTCTTGCATGCCACCGTCACTTTTTCCTTTGTAGT
>NW_020699914.1:0-6603 GCF_002925995.2 Terrapene triunguis | reverse complement strand
ACTTGCTGTACCCAAACAAAAAGTGAGAACTCAGTTTTTCTCCGACACTTTGGGGGCTCGTCCGGGATGGCAACGCCCACAGAGGCACCGGCAGTTGCTACGGATCGTTCCCCTTTGAACCCCATGGCGCCACAATAGAGGTAGGAGACCTTTTGAAATCTCTATTGGGGTGTCGGAGGAGGACTGTCCGTGGGGCCGTCTGTCCCTGTTGGGCTCACGCCATCCGAACTTATTGACTGTGCAGCAAGGTCAGATGCTGAGCGGCTTAGGGGAATTGTTGCCGCCCCCTGTATGCATATGCGAGGTGCATAGGATTGCACCTGTGTTGAGGGGTTGTTACTGCCTCAGCAGGAGGGGTTTTTACCGCCTCATAGTCCGGACAGAGGGGTTGTGTACCGCCTCAAGAGGGGTTTTTACCGCCTCAAGTGATGCATCGAGGTACTTGGGAATAGTACCTGAGGTACTTGGGATAGTACCTGGAGCAAGATCTTGCTGTGTCTGTGTGTCTGTCTGTGGTGCTGTGTCTGTGTGTGCACCAGTGTGAATTGAGTGTTACCGGAAGACGCCCAGAGTACTCTGCGAAGTCTTTTGGCTCGTGACCAGAACTACTCTAACGCAAGCCCGGTAACTAGAGGATCTTTTAGGAGATCCGACCCACGGTACGCTAACTCGGCCTGGCATCGTCCGGCGAGGAGGCTGCCTGGGTCTAGGAGTGTGTGAACCCATCTTCCCTCCCCTTTTTCCACTCCGTGTGAGCCACTGACAGTCTGACCATCTCACTGGATGCAACAGAGTATGTGGCGCCGTCTCTCTGAGATTAGCCGACGCTCTTTGCTGAAGGGAGGTGTAGGAGGTCATGGTTACCCTCGTTAGTCTCTCCTGTGTGAATACCCTGTAGGGAGAGATCCTTAGTTTATGTGCCGCTAGCGCGGACAGGGCATCCTCCTCCCTGTGTGTGTGATTGGAAAATGGGTGGGGGACAGTCTAAGGATTCCCTTTCACCCCCTAAGGGTACCCCAGTTTATTTCATGTACGTACATTATGGTCCTAAAACCTGCAGGTATTTAGAGAATTGGAATCATTACACGCGTGAAAAATCCATCTAAACAATGCCCACTAGAAGGTACCTTCAATCTAGATAAGATCATACATCTCAGAGGAGCTTTTAATCACCAAAAAGCCTCTGACACACAATGGGAGCAATTTGTCTATTGAGGAAAGGAGCGGGTTAATTTGAAATTCAGCTTGGTCCAGAGATAAAGAGAAAGTTAATCTGCGTTCAAGGTCAAGAATCAATGCAGACCAGGCTAAGTACAAAGAAAAACTGCTTTCGGCCCCAGCTGGCTGTGAAAAAATATAGACATAGTCAAACCAAAGGCAATACAAGTTACAGTGCTGAGATTACATTTGCAAAGCTTAACTGTCCAGTGAGATCCAACAGTCTGCCTTTGCGACCCTGGAGCCGGCGTGGTTTGGGGACGCTGAAGAAGCCATAGGCAGATGGCCTGGATTGGAATCACTGAAAGAGACGCCCCAGGAGACTCCAGGGCATAAAAGAACTGCCCTCCCAAGAGAGGAAGCAAGTTGGAGATTGCACAGCACTTTCTCTCAACGTTATACACAGACGTGGCCAGTCTGGACGTACGTGTGTGAGTATGAAAGTGTGCCCACTCTCAGCCGCAGTAAGTCTGAGAACCGGAGAGGGATTTAGCATTCCTCTCTCCACCCCGGTTGACCGGGAAGGGTGTCAGGTGGATCTACCCCAGTCGTAGCAGGACTGGGCAATAGAGAAGTTGGAGAAAAGGGAAGAGTTGTGTACTTGATAACTAGAATTGAACAATTAAGAGCATAGATCATGAACCAAGCAGCAACTCAAACCTATGCCCAGGGCAAGTTGCAAGCCTTGAGACAGGACTTCCAGGCAGAAAAGGAAGCACTGGCTAAGCAAGTACCGGTCCTTCAGAGACTTGTCAGAATTTAACCATTTGTGTTTGCATATGGTGTAAGAGCAGTGTGTTTGCCACAAGAGAAAATTGAATAGTTAAACGCCAATGGGCCATGCGTTTTGCCCAAGTGGCAAGCCTCACGAGGGAGGACTCGAGTAGCCTTGTGAGTAAGAATGTTTAAGAGAAGAGACCAGGAAGGGTGGGGGCCAGTTGAGAAGCCCACCCTCCTATCTGAATTGGTAGTGAAAAAGCCGGTGCCCATGGAAGGGACGGTTCAGCGAGTGAACAGGATCGGGCCCAAGCGGGCAGGCAACAGATAGAGAGATTGGAATACAGGTTGGAAATTTTGAGGGCATAGTGGAAGGAAAGGAGTAAGTAATTATAAGCATGGGGATTTCAAATCCCCAGGACAATAATTGGAATGGTAAAATCTGAGTTGATTGGGTGTCGTTTTGGGAGACAAGCAAGTGATTTAAGAAAAGAGAGTGAGAAGTTAACTCTGTAGTTGCTAGAGGGAATCAAGCAGTGAAACTTGGTAGGAATGTCTGTAAGTAATTCAGGCAAGAGGTTATTTAAGTGAAATTATTCGACTATGAATACGTTAGTCTAATTTGCTGAAGAACACTCCTGCTGTGTACAATCTGTGTTTTATAAGTTTGAGATGAATTGGTATTGTTTTAAAGTTGCAAAACTGAGAATACTTTTGCCAGACACAGGAAACTAGTGTTGTTTAATATGGTGTTTAGCATTTAATCCTTAAGGTGACTTAATGCTTTACAAGATTTAAAATGTTTCAACTAAAGACCAAAGGTTGTGGCTGCAGCAGGGTAGTCGAAGCCAGGAGAATAAAAGATTTGAATTGGTTTTTGGGTAACAAAATAGCAGATAAAAGATCTGGTAAAAAGAGAGAGAAGGACAGTGCCCCGGCTCTGTGTGGTCGAGCTGTCACTTTACTAGGGGTGCATAGAGATTTTGTAAGCACAAAAGAAACAGTTACACCTTGTGTAGAAATTGATGTGGCTAGTGTTGTGGAAATTGAATTGTGGAGAGGATGTGCATTTTCCCCAGAACATGTGCAGTGTATATTGTAGCAGAGGTAAAAGAAATGCAAACCTACCAATATAGGTTGTGTTGTCTTGTTCAGATCACTGTGTGTTTGAAAGCAGGAGTTAGAAGTAAAAGGCAATCAAAAGTTTGGGAAAGTTAATTGTGTCCTTTTAAAGTAAGAATCTTTAAGCTGTGGATAGCTTTGGATCTGGAAGCAAGCCAGAAAGCATCTGTATTAATGCAATTTTCTAACTAATAAGGTAGAAGCCACTGAAACCTGGGCTGCCTATGAAACAAATACAAGGAAATATGGGGTAATTCCTCTGTTTTGCCTGAAATCAACAAGAGTATGTGTATATAAAGGAAATATTTTAAGCAATGACTGACTGCCCAGAAGGGGTAGACCTCTGTTCTTTTGTCTTTCAGATCATCAGAGAAAATGGATGCCAGCTGAACAGCATTCAATGTACCATGCATTTACTGGTACAATAGGAATTATTTTTGTGTTCTTTGTCCTGTCTTGTGGTGTTTGTCTTGTGGCCAGAATTGTTGGGTTTAATATTTTCATAAGACAGTCTAGTTCAAAATTAAATAGAAGGGTTAAATCAAAAAGCAGATACTTGTTTTATTCAACTTGGAATACAAAGTGTTTGGATAAATCAGGAAAATGTGATATACTAAAGTCTAATACATTTGCTTAAGTAAGAAAAAGAAACTTCATTGGCCAGATTTTTTAATTGAAAAATTGTTGTTAAAATTTGCATACTAACAGTCTTTGGAAACAAGGACATGGAAGGTTAACCCACTCCCCATATTGCCCATGGGATCCTTCTGGCTACCTCAGATTTCTAGCCAGAGGGCTGGGGAGGGGGGAAAGCGATTGGACACCTGAGGTTGTACCAAATGGACTCCTCAAAAGTGGGTGTGCTTGTCCCGGTTTGTTGCTCCAAAGCTCTGTAATAAAGTTATTTTTACTGGAAGAGTGTACATGGCATACATTGAATAATAAGACTAGTGTACTGTAATGTGTATGTGTTCATTGTTGGGAAAAAGTGTATAAGTGAAGAGTGAAAGTTTCCTTTGTAGGTTAAAAGAAGCCGAGAAAGGGAGAAGAGGAAAAAGCACGGAATGAGTTAATTGAGGAAAAAATAGCTAGCAAGCTCAGTTCAAAGATAAGACCTGGCTGACAGCCACAAAAAGGGGGGCCTGAATGTGCCCAAGCAACTGAGATCTGCAAAACACGGCCAGGCACTAATGAAATGTGTTAGGTTTCTTTTCTCACAGATAAAAGAAGTGCTCCCCAAAGACCCTAGCAGCCCTGCCATTCATTGAAACAAGGAGACTGAGTCTACATAAAAGTCCATCAACGAAAGACTGCTTTTGGCTCCACACTGGAAAGGCCTTTTCCAAGTCCTGTTAACCACCAACATTGCTGTGAAGTGCCAAGGACTGCCCACCTGGACCCATGCTTCTCACTGCAAAAAGACCCCTCCACCTCGGGAGGACTTTCCAGCTGCTGATCAGCCTATTTCTCCTGCTAGCTCTGCTGTGCCTCCTGGACAGCAGGGAAGGAGGACAAGGTGAAGTGCTAGTAACCTCTCCCTTGTCCACTGACAGACCTACTGTGCCTTTGGATTTTCCTAGAAGAAGCAAAACCATTACAGGGTGATGTGCTAGTAACCTCTCCCCTGTATGATGCTAAACCACACTGTTTCAGGAAAAGAGAAGAAGGAACACTTGCTTCATTGAAACCACAAAGTCCAGGGATTCCTGACTACAAGAGACATTAAGAACTGACCCTGGTGAAGAAACAAAGAATTATACACTGGCAGAAAGAAACTTGTGGGACCCATGCTTGGGAACGTGGTATTGATTGGATTTTGGGGTTTATTCTACAGGCTGCGCCCTGTGTTTTGGATAAGTCCTTCAGCATGTATTGCCCTCCCTAATTGGATTTTAAATGATAAGTACCAAAGGCACCTTGTTGCCATTGCCCCTGCCATCTCCTCCATTACACTATTACCCCTGTAATACATCCAAATACAGACAATGCCATAGATTTGATAAAACCAATGGCCAAGGCCTTCACACTTTAGTGATTTATTTAAATATTGTTTTAAAAATATATATATATTTTTAAGGTTCGGGATATCCCATATAAGCGAACAATTGAATGAAAAAGAATGGATCAGTGGAGATAAAAGTATATGATATCACTACCAGTGAACCCCAAGAATCTGTAATTACAATTGATGGGTTCTATAGTGAATGTTCCTGGAATTTGCACTGTGTTAAATGAGAGGCCCTTATTGTTATTTGGTCACCCAATTAGTGAATAATCAGACAACTACCCAAAGAGTTTGTTCTGCCACTGGAAATTTTACCTGCATAGAAATTATTCCAGTGACTAATAATGTGACCTGTACCTTATTGCAATTAATATCAATGACCCAGAAGTTGCTGACAGAGATGGTATTGAATATCACTGAGGCTGGGAAGGCATTGCAGTGGGATCTAGCATGTTCAGGCTTGGCCCACTGCCCTTACAGACACATCAGGAGTACCATCTGATCTGTGGCCATGGAGACATACTTGGAGACTTTCTGGGTGGAAGTGCGGACGTTCTCAATGCTCCTTCCAAGCATATGGACCGGTAAAGGGGGTGTGGGCTCCCACATACCGAATCCTGCCGGGTCCATGGGGAGGATGCATGTGGGATTGGGTAATTCACCGAGACATCTGGGAAATTAGACCTCCTGGTATGCCCAATCGATTTTTAGTCAGTGCTCCTGGGATTACACCTGACATTTGGATGGGGTTAGGTAGTCTATGGACATTTTGGCCATTAGAACCCCCACAGCTTCAGTGTATCCGTAAACTGAAGCCAGGAGCAGTTGTCACTGTTTATGACTACGTTTGCTGGGAGGGTAGGGGACAAGGAACTACCCTAACAGGACACTTACTTTTTCAAGCTAATGATAGCTGTGTGTATGTTAATGACACCACATTACAAGACATGCATTTTAATCTCATTACCACTGCAGGCAATCATATTATTTACTGGCCTGCAGATAGAGTTTTCCAAGTAGCCCTTAGGTTCCAGATACCCTTTAATTGGACTAGTTTAGTACCTGATAGATTTCAGAATTTGTTTTCACTGTTACCAGAGATTCAAAAAAATCTCTGAAGTACAAGGGCAAATTCACATGCTTCAAAATATATATCAAGTTGAAAAGTATGTTTTCCAGACAGCTTATAGAGTATCCACTTTATGTACTAAGTATGATGTATTGTGCTTTGTGACTAAGACTGTACAACAACCCCATTATATTATTGCTATGGGAATGTTATTGCTTGTGTTGCTACTAGTTAGTTTAGGATTATGTTATTATTGTTGTAAAAGATGTAATAATAGTAATACCTTTCATGTTTATGCTAATCATGCATTGTCATTACATCCAATCAGAACCCCTAAGATTGTTGCATCTGATGTAGAATCTGAAGTCCAGGACTTGATGCAAATAGAGGTTTGAGAATGTTGTACTAGAAGTACAAAAGGGGGGGTTGTGGAAGCAGAAACAGAACTGTCAGAAAAGAACTGCAATGCATG
>NW_020699913.1:0-5080 GCF_002925995.2 Terrapene triunguis | reverse complement strand
TAGTAGACACCTTCAGACCACTCAGCGTCATTTCCTCCCTGGGCTGTAAACTGACAAACATTTAACTCTCAGGAATAAAAGGGCTTTAGAGAATTAACATGGTACACTTTAGGTTTTAAGTTTGAGGTGGGGGATGCTATGAGATAGTTAACCGCTCTCAGGTGCTCTTGGACTGTGAATGGCCCTTCCCACAACGCTTCCATCTTATGGTCCTGGAGCGCCTTCAAAACCATGACCTGGTCCCCTACTTTGAAGGAACGCTCTCTGGCATGTTTATCATACCAGGCCTTTGGCTCTTCCTGAGCATCATTTAGGTTTTCTCTAGCCAGGGCTAAAGAGTCTCAGAGGGTATTTTGTAGGTTATTTACAAAGTCCAGAATGTTAATTCCTGGAGAAGGCGTAAACCCCTCCCATTGCTGCTTCACCAACTGTAATGGCTCCTTAACCTTGCAGCTATACACAAGTTCAAATGGTGAAAACCCTAAACTGGGATGTGGTACAGCCCTGTAGGCAAAAAGCAACTGCTGCAACACTAGGTCCCAATCATTGGAGTGCTCATTTACAAATTTATGTATCATGGCCCCCAAAGTTCCATTAAACTTCTCCACCAGGCCATTTGATTGATGGTGGTAAGGGGTGGCAACCAAGTGGTTCACCCCATGAGGTTCTCAAATGCTTTTCATGGTCCCTGCCAGGAAATTAGTTCCTGAATCTGTAAGG
Source organism: Terrapene triunguis (assembly GCF_002925995.2). Lineage (NCBI taxonomy): Eukaryota > Metazoa > Chordata > Testudines > Emydidae > Terrapene > Terrapene triunguis. Next base: position 4,360 of record NW_020699913.1, on the reverse strand, counting down.
ATGTCGGCGGGCCAACGTACCGTGGCAAAAATGTCTGTTAATGACTTGCACACACTTTTAGCCCTGGTGTTGCTTAGAGTTACTGCTTCCGGCCATCAGGTAGCAAAATCCATGAAAGTTAGTATGTACTGCTTTCCTCTGGGTGTCATCTGCTTTCTGCTCGGCCTGGATCTGTTCCCTTGTGCCTGGAGATTTCAGTTCCTCACTGGCTGGTGGACTTGGGCTTGGTCCCTCTGGAATCGATTTAGGTGATGGGCTGTTTCCGTTGACTGTGAACTGCCTTCCGCTGGTGCACTATGTTGTATTTCAGGCTCCAGCTGAGCCTCTTGTGTAGATTTATCTGCTGCTGCCAGGGCAGGTTCGGTGGTACCCTCTGGCATTGGACTTGTAGACAGGATTGCAAGCGCTGGATTCAGTGCTGGCAATGGTTTTGGTGTTGGTTGCTCTGCTAGTTCTGGTTCCAGGACTTATTCTGCCTGGGTCTCTATGACTGGATCCACTACTGCTGTCGCAGACATTGGCATGGGGTCTGGTTCCACCACCTCAGTCTGAGTCTCTGGTAACACAGATGGGGCCCTTGTTGAAAGTTCAGGAACAGGGATAGGCGTGAAGGCTTGCTTAGCCTGGCTGCGGGTGACCATTCCCACCCTCTTGGCTAGCTTCACATGGTTGGCCAAGTCTTCCCCCAGCAGCATGGGAATGGGATATTCATCATAGACTGCAAAAGTCCACATTCCTGACCAGCCCTTATACTGGACAGGCAACTTGGCTGTAGGCAAGTCAAAAGAGTTTGACTTGAAGGGTTGAATCATCACTTGGGCCTCTGGGTTGATGTATTTTGGGTCCACTAAGAATTAATGGATAGCTGATTCCTGTGCTCCAGTGTCCCTCCACGCGATAACCTTCTTCCCGTACACACTCACACTTTCACTTCGCTCTGAGGGTATCTGGGAGGCATGTGGGCCTGAGGCCCTTTGGTGTGACCCCGGTGCAGTGAACTGTAATATGTTGGGGTTCTTGGGGCAGTTGGCCTTTACATGACCCAGATCGTTACATTTAAAACATCGCCCAGCTGACTTGTCACTGGGGCAAGGTGGGTTGCTGGAGAATGGTGTGGTGGGACGATAAGGTGTCTGGGGTTTTCCTTGGGGTGTAGGTGGGGCCTTAGGCTGATTCCAGTGGTATGGTGTGGTCTCGGGGTGTCCCTTCTGGTATCCGCCCAAACTGCAACCTGGTTTGTTCCTTTCTGCTACCTCCACCGATTTTGTTCCGATTTGCCCCGCCTCTCTGGTATCTGGGACTGGTCATATTGATCAGCATAAGAAGCAAGACTTTCTGCTGAGTCCATTTTCTCATCCCATAAACACTGTTTTACATGATCATTGATCATAGACAGGAACTGCTCCTGCACAAGCAAATCACACATTCCTTCAAAACTAGTTACACCTCTTCCTTTGAACCATATATCTAACAGATCCTTCATCTGGTTTACATAAACCAAGTAGGTTTTTAGGAGACTTTTTTTTTCTGCCCTGATCCCTCTCTCTGTCCGAGAGGGAACAAACAAAGAAAGCACAAACAAAACCTTCCCGCCCCCCACCCACCCCGATTTAAAAGTATCTTCTTTTCCCATTGGTCTTTCTGGTCAGGTGCCAACTAGATTAATTGAACTGATTGACCCCTTACAGGTAAGGGGATTCTATACCTCTGGCAAGGAGGGATTTTATGTTACTGCATACATAAGGGTTGTTACCCTTCCCTTTCTATTTCTGACAGCATATCTAGTTGCCCCATTTCAAAAAAAATATTGAATTTGGAAAAGGTACAGAGAAGGGCAACAGAAATGATTAGGGATCTGGAACACCTTCCATGTGAGGAGAGATTGAAAATACCACTACTCTGCAGTTTGGAAAAGGTATAACTAAGGGGGGGATAGTATAGAAATTATATAAAATCATGAATGCTGTGTAAAAATTAAATAAGGAAAATTATTCACTCCTTCACATATCACAAAAACTAGGGGTCACCCAATGAAATTAATAGGCAGACTATTTAGAATAAACAAAATAAAGTATTTCTTCACAGTCATCCTGTGGAATTCTTTGCCAGGTGATGTTGAAAAGGCCAAAACTATAACAGGGGTCCAATAATAACTATATAAGTTGATGGACAATAGGTCCATTAATAGCTGTTAGCCATGATAGACAGGGATCCAACACCATGTTCTGTGTTTCCCTAGCCTCTGTTTGCCAGAAGCTGGGAGTGGGTGACAGGGGATGAATCACTTGATGATTGCCTGTTCTATTCATTCCCTCTGAAACACCTGCTGTTGCCCACTGTCGGAAGACAGCATCCTGGGCTAGATGGACCAATGATCTTACCCAGTATGGCCATTCTGATGTTCTTATATGGAGCCAAGATTGTAGCCCAGTGGGCTAGCTTGCCTTTATTATATTCACTGCTTTGCATTATATTCATGAGTTTTGATAAATGAAGGGGGTGGGAGTAGGTCCCTTTTATGGGCCCAGCCAGCCAGTTAGCTATAAAATCCCTCTTTGTAGCTGTTTGCTAAATTTCCTAAATTCATACCCTTTTAAACTTAACAGGTACACTACAAATTGGAACTTGGAAAGAACCAAAAGAACCACTTAGGACAAAAATGACAAATGTAATATACTTAACCACAAACAGGCTATTTTAACAAACTGACACACATGATAATAAGTTAAAATCATTAATATACTAACCTTTAGGAAAAAGACACCCCAACATTGGCAAGATGAGCAAATACAAATACGAAAAGGGAAAAAAATCCCCTACTTGAATATGCATCAAACATAATCACATCAGCGTAACATATTATAAAAGTAGCATTACAGCCTAGGGCCAGTTGGAGAAGAAGATGTAGTCCTTAGGAGGTGTCAGAATGATGACCACTGGCGATGGTGGGGAACATGATGGTGTAACTATGCTGGTTCTGGCTGGACCCAACTGAGAGTGCCAATTCTGGACAAATTTCTTAAAACAGGGCAGTTACAGCCCAAGGCTGGGGTTTTTCCACCTCTAACGTAAACCAAACCAGCCAGACAAAGAAGACTTTGGTTTTACCCCACTGGCTAACCACAAATCACACAAGCAATTCCCTTAGACGCTCCAGTTTCCCAGTATCACCACGAGTGCCGCTCGTTATGGGGACAAATGGCTATGAAAACTAATACCCCAGTAAAAGAAAAAAGGTTCTCTCGATCCCAAAGGACAATGCCCCAGAACCAGGTCAATATCCAAATCAGATCTTGCCCTCAAATCACGCTGTTGCCAATCCTTTAGAATCGAAAATCTAAAGGTTTATTCATAAAAGGAAAAAGATATAGATGAGAGCTAGAATTGGTTAAATGAAATCAATTACATACAGTAATGGAAAAGTTCTTGGTTCAGGCTTGTAGCAGTGATGGAATAAACTGCAGGTTTAAATCACGTCTCTGGAGTACATCCCCAGCTGGGAGGGGTCATCAGTCCCTTGTGTAGAGCTTCCGTTTGTAGCAAAGCCCCTCCAGAGGTAAGAAGCAGGATTGAAGACAAGATGGAGATGAGGCATCAGCCTTTTATAGTCTTTTCCAGGTGTAAGAACACCTCTTTGTCCTTACTGTGGAAAATTACAGCAAAATGGAGTCTGGAGTCACATGGGCAAGTCCCTGCATACTTTGCTGACTTACAAGGCGTATCTGCCTTCTCTCAATGGGTCAGTTGTGTTGCTGATGGTCATTAATGGGCCATCAAGCAGGCTAGGTAGAGCTGACACCAATTTGTCTGTGGTGTCACCAAGAAGCATAGCAGAAGTTTGAAATACAGACAGTAATTTCAACTACAAAAATGATACACATATAAAGATGGCATAACCATAACGAGCAAACCATAACCTTATCTTAGACACCCTATCTGACTCCCTTTATAGAAGATTGGTGCCACTACAGGACTTTGGTTGCAACAATGATCTATATGGTCCCAGATTATATCAATAACGTCACAGATGGTAATGAGGAAGATGATGGCCAACTTTTCAGGTTGTTCTACAGGAGAAGGTGTGAATATATGGATGTGCAGATGTACATTCTGTAGTATCTCTATCTGCCTTACTGAGCTGGGGTGTTTGTGACTGTGCTAAACGTATTAATAAAGTATATTTGTAAAAATTAAAGAATTCCTATAGTGTGAGTGTTGCAACTGCGCACATCAGGGTTCTCGACAATATAATAATTTGAATAATACCGGGCCTGATCTTGGGCAAGAATCTGTCAACCGTTAAAGTGATATCTGGGGATTCTTAAATAATCAATATTATTAATACATAATCCAGAGATTG
>NW_020699912.1:0-5851 GCF_002925995.2 Terrapene triunguis | reverse complement strand
CTGACATGGAGTAGGGGAGAAGGTGTCCAACTCTGAGGCAGAACAGTGTCTCCTGCATGTACCCTATGTTCCCCTGATTTCCTGTATGTGCCCAGGCTCTAGGGTGATGGTTGCAGTACAAATACCTGGATGGAGAGACAATGTTAATATGAGACACTACATGCACAACTGGAGGCTGTTCTCATGGGTAAAGCAGTTTAGTCACCTTCACACACTGAAAAATTATACTTTCATTATTCAGAGAAATGAAATGTGAAAAATTGATTGTACTAATGCCATTTCCATATTTTATGGTGCTCCATGCATGAATAATTCTTACACATCTGGGACTGTTTAGTTTAGAGAAGAGGGAAAGAAGGGGGCATATGATACAGGAGAACAAAGTAAAAGAATGGAACTGATTACATTCAAATGAAGAAACAGAAAACAGTTCCAAACCATACTATCTATAGTTCCTTACTGCTTCAAAAGGGCTAACTCCCCAAAGCTGAGGCAAACTATCAGCAAAACTGACTGGGAGGAATATATTAGACAGAAAAATGGGAATGAAAATTGGGAGTTTTTCAAGAAGTGTTTGTTAGATATCTAAAAAGCCACAATTCCACCATCAAGAAAGTGGATAACTTTACCAAAAAACCCAGTTCTGTCTCAAAGGGAAAGCAACAGTTAGGGGGGAAAAGCAGTATGTAAAAATGAGGGACAGGGAATATAGATAGCAAGCAATACAAATTGGAAGTTATGAAAATTGATAAGGGATGTTAAAGACATCAGGGAAAATATATGCCTGGCAAGGCTAAGGATCACAAAAAGGAAGTTATTGAAGTACGTTAAGAACAAAAGTTATCCTAGAAAACGTTTAGACCAGTTCCTAGAAAATGAAAGAAAACTTTTTAATGTACCTGAAAAGTTAGATGTGTTCATGAAATAGATTTGTTCTGCATTCGGAAAGAAGCAGTATGGTGTACTCATATCACATGAGGAGATGAAATACTTTCCAGTCCATCAGCTGTCAGGGAGGATGTTAATCAGCATCTACAGTAGGACCTTAGAGTGACGAACACCAGAGTTATGCACTGACCAATCAACCACACATCTCACTCAGAACCAGAGGTATGTGATCAGGCAGCAGCAGAGACAAAAAATAAAATAAAATAAAGGAAATCTTTATTTCTGTGTTAAATTTAAAGTATTAAAAAAATTAAGGGCAAGTTTAAAATAATTGAAGCTTAGTAAACAATGGAAAAGCTGGTAGGGGATTTGTTAAAAAAAAAAGTCTAGGAATGTGATTAACGCCAGTCAACAACATGGTTTATGAAAAACATGTCTTGTCAAATAAACCCAATTTTGTCCTTTAAGGAGAGTATATGTTTGGTAGAGCAAGGGAACCATGTAGATGTAAGAAACTTCAATTTCTCTCACACATTTGATTTAGTAGTGGAGAATATTTAGATTAAAAACTGAACACTGCATAATATCAGTAGGGCATATGTAAAATGGACTAAAAGTGTCTAACTGACAAATCTCAGGAAGCCATTGTCAATGGGCTATTGTCAGTGAATGTGGCTGTTTCTAGTGGTGTTCTGCAGGGGTAAGTTCTAGGCCTGATGCTATTCAATGTTTTCATGAACAATCTGGAAGCAAATATAAAATCACTGCAGATAAAATTTGTGGATAACTCAAAGATTGGCAGTGTGATTTCAATGAGGAGGCCAGGGCAGTCATACAGATTTATCAGGAGCATTTGGTAAGCTTGGCCCATGCAAACAAAATGTTTTAATACAGTCACATGCAAAGTGATCCTCTCAGAACAGGGAATGCAGGCCAGACCCGCAGACATAGGCACCGTATTATGGAACGCAGGGACCCTGAAAAGGATTTAGTGGTCATTGTGGACAATCAACTCATCGTGAGCTACCTGTATGATGCTGTGGCCAAAAGGGCTAATGCAATCCTTGGATGCATAAACAGGGTAGTGTTGAGTTGGAGCAGGGGAAGTATTTTACCTCTGCACATAGCCTTGGTGAAACCGATTGCATCCAATTCTGAGGTCTACATTTCAAAATGTATGTTGAAAAATTAGAGAGTGCAGAAAAGAGCCCCCAAAATGAGTGGAGGCAGGAGAAAATGCGAGACTGTAAGAGACTTAAAGAGCTTCATCCATTTATCTTATAAAAAACCCAATCAAGCGAGACGTTCCTGGTCAGAAAAAAGTGGGTAATAATGGGTTCTTTAATCTAGCGAAGAAAGGCAGAGCAAGACCCAAGTGGAAATGACGCCCAGATTTTTAGCACGGAAGGAGATTAACAGTTGGAACAAACTGCAAAGTGAAATGGTGGATTCTCCAGCTCCTCATATCTGGAGATCCAGACTGGATGCTTTTCTGGAACATCTGCTTGAGGGCGTGTCTACACTTAAAATGCTACATAGTGCTTCAGTGTAGTAACCACTTACAGAGACAGCAGGGGCTATCCCGTCAGCATAGGTAATACTCCTCCCCGAGAGGGGGTAACTAGGTCGATGAAAGAATTATTTTCTTGACCTCATGGTGTCTACACTGGGGTTAGGTTGAAATAGCTTCAACTCTGAGGGGTGTGGATTATTTTACTGTTGCAAAAAAAGAAAATGCAGTTGTGGGTTGCATTAACAGAGGCATAGAATGTAAGTCATGGGAGGTGATAGTATTCCTCTACTCAGTGCTCGTTAGGCCTCAGCTGGAGCATTGTGTCCAGTTTGGGTCACCAGTGCATAGGAAGGATGTAGAGAAACTGGAAAGGTTCCAGAGGCAACAGACAAATATGGTCCGAGGGATGGAACACAAACCATACTAGCAAAGGCTGAAGGAACTGGGTATGTTTAATTTGGACAAGAGGCGATTGAGTGGGGACATGACAACGGTCTTCAGCTACTTGAAAGGCTGACATAAAAAAGATGGAGAAAAGTTGTTCTGTCTCACCACAGTGCGCTGGACAAGAGTCAATGGGTTCAAACTACAGCAGAGCAGATTTAGATGAAATCTGAGGAAAAAACTTCCTAACTTTAAGAACAGGAGTTCAATGGTACAGATACCCCGTGAGGCCGTGGAAGCACCTTCACTGGAGGTTTTCCAAAGGAGTGTGGATAGCCATTAGTCTTGGATGACTAAAACACAACAAATCCTGCATCTTGGCATGGGGTTGAGTAACTGACCCTTCCCGTCCCTTCTCGTTGCATTCAATATTCCTCTACCCAGTGCTTATTAGGCCTCCATGCTTTCCATCAGATAAAAGTCAAGTAACAGCCCCCACTTTAACAGCCAGAACCCTGAAATGAAAGAGTAGGAGGTAACAGTGTTTGTGCATTAAAACACAGCTGGTTTCTGAGATATTTACTCAATTCCTACTCCAAGGGGAGATTTACCTCAGTGGGGTCTGAGCAAAGTACGGGCTACGGCCTCAGAATTTATTCTTGTGTCAGTGAAATGCAGCCACCTTGGGCTGGAGGCCATCAGCCGGGGAGGAACAAGAAAGAGGGACATATTTCCCCATGATACTGAAGCAAACTCATCACCTGTGGCAAGGGAACTGGGATGTTTAATGTCTGTGCAGAGCAGAAAGAACCACAGACCTATTCTCTATCCCATCACACCCACATTGTAAGTGGGCTTTTTGAGCAAGTGAGCTCCTCAGCAAGAGATGGGTACCTGTGAATTCTGTGACAGAAGTGTCTTCCCTGCAAATCTCCCTCAGGTAGCAGTGTCCTACACCTCTCTCGCCAGCGTATCTGCAGCCACATCCCATGCCCAGAGCCGACACGGGGTGTGCACCATTTATAATATAGCTCTGTGTAATCCCAGTGGGATTCACTCAACCTCTAGGGGAGCATCTGAATGTAAACGGGCTGGAGAGAAACCTGTCTGTGCTGCTGCATTCTGAATCCATCTTTAGGAGTAAACAGTAATTAAGGGACCTTCCCAAAGGGAGATGAGAACTCTTCGGCTCTGTGTTGAGTCAAAAAGGAATTGGCTGCTCTGTGTATCTGTGTATATTTAAAAAATAGGATTGATTAGTAAGAAAATTATAGATAATGCCTAGATCTCCATAGGGTCTGAATCCTGTAAATACCCAGGATGGCTCAGATGATAGTAGACTGACAGATCTGGAGACAGATGACTGAGGGGAGATATGAACACTTTCTGCAGCCACACAGGGCTGTCGATCAGGGATCATAGTTTAATTATTCTCAGCAGTAACTATCATCATACTGTGCAGCACCTTCCATTGAAGGGTCTTCCAAACTCTTAATAAAGGAAAGTCCCTATGAACATATCCCCATTATATGGATAGGTAAACTGAGGTACAGGGAGACATGAATGGGCCACGATCACACAGAGATTGAGTGGCAGGATGCAAGACAGAACCCAGGAGTCCTCCCTCCCCAAATCCCCGCCCTGGTCCCGCCTCTTCCCTAAGCACGCCGCTTTCCTCCTCCTCCCCCCTCCCTCCCAGGCTTGCGCTAATCAGCTGTATGGCGGCACAAGTGGTGGAGGGAGTGGGGAGAAGCAGGACGCAGCAGCCGGCGGAGCAGAGGTCAGCTGGTGCGGGGGGGTGGGGCGTGGAGATTTAGTGGCAGGATGACAGACAGAACCCAGGAGTCCTGACTTCCCTGCCAGAACCATGGTCTCTCCATCACACCAAGAGGAAAAGTGACTCCTGCTCTGGCTTGGATGGTTCATTGGGTGGGATCAGGGCCGACTCCAGGCACCAGCCAAGCAAGCTCATGCTTGGGGCGGCAGATACTTCAGAGGCGGCATTCCGCCCAATCCTAGGGTGGCACGGCCACTTTTTTTTTTTTTTTTGGTTTGCCGATCCGGCCGCCCTGTAGGGGGAAGCAGCGTGGAGGAGGGGAGCGCCCTGCTGGGAGCGGGCTGCGCACTTCGTCTGCCCCAGCCGGTGCCAGGGCAGCCCGAGTCCTTCCCTGCCCACCGACCGGAGCGCCCCCCTGCCCGCTGAAGCCCTAGCCGCCACCCTTCTCCCACCACTCCCTTCCCCTCCCCTTCCCCCTCCCCCCCCCAACCCGGGGCCCGTCTGGGAGTCCCCCTGCCCCCTGGCTCCACCCCGCAGGTTTTTTTCCCCCTGCTTTGCCGCTCCAGCTGTGCTGCAGGGTTTTTTTGTTTTTTTTTTTGGTTTGCTGTTCTGGCCACCTCGTTTTTTTGTTTTTTGGTTTTTTTTGCTTGGGGCTGCAAAAAGGCCAGAGCCAGCCCTGGGTGGGATGCAGAGGAAAGGCTGGAAAAGGGAGCCTGAGCCTTCACCATCTTCTCAAGGTGAATCTGAGGTTTTCAGAATTAGCTGGACTTTGTGAGCTCCCCGCTCCTGTGAGATGTGAACTCCAGGACTCCACTCCCACTGCCACTCAGAAACCTGCCAACGCATCACAGTCACTGGGGTCACTTTGGGGGAACAGACTCAGTAAAAGCAACACCAACAGAATGTTCCTGTGTATAGAGGGCAGCCAGGTGCCTGTCCTGGGGACAAAGGCCTCGCCCTCCACCCAAAGCTGCTCCATAAAAAGGGGGGCTCTTTAGGGAGGATAGAGATTGCATTAGTGTTTGCATTGGATTTGTTCTCTCCCTCTCAGTTCATTTCCTCCCAGTCTCTCCCCGGTGGAATTGAAATTGAATATTCCAGAGTGTCACACTTTCCAGGAGCACCCCAGCTGGAGGGTGCTTGGATTCCCACAATTTAACTCTCTGCCTGCTCATCTGGCTAATTGGGGGTATTCCTACCGTGCGAACCACCTGGGCTTTTAAGCCCTGAAAGGAGACTAAATGAATTCTCCTGTCTCAGCCAAACAGGGACACCTTGTCAACCTGTGT
>NW_020699911.1:0-2589 GCF_002925995.2 Terrapene triunguis | reverse complement strand
GTAGTGAGGGAACGAATGCCTCCAGAGCCACAAAGCAATTACAGGGAAGCAGGACCTGAGGTTCCCAGCAGAATGGAGGGGTGAGGAGAATGGTAATGGGGTTACTCACCTCCAGCAGGCGTGGAAGGACAGTAATCAAATGCTCAGCACTGCCAAATGGGCCTTATCAGATCGCGGGGCGATAACGCGGCCGGGGCTGAGGCTGAGAGCTGGACGTTGAGGTCAGGAAAACCCACCCCACCCAGGCGTGACTTGGGGCTTGACACAGGGGCAAAGGAAGCCAAGCTGCCGAGGGGTCTGTGTCATGCTGGAATTTGCAGTTGGCTCAGCTGCCAGGCAGGGGCTGTGCTGGAGCACACATGGGGGATCAGCTCTCTGATGTACGCGCTGGGGCCGTGGCACATCTGATGCTGTGGAGCTTCCAGCTGAGCTGGGCGAGGACGACCTGCTGCTCGGCGGCAGAGTGCAGACAAGCCTGGGCTTCAGGGCCCTGGCGCTTGGGAATGCGAAAGAGCCCATGGGGAGGGGCTCCCTTGTTATCCCCATGTTACAGTGGGGGAAGTTGCAGCACAGAGGGAGGGGAAGTGACTCGTCCAAGGTCGCCAGTCAGTCAGTGGCAGAGCCAGGAATGGAACCCAGGAGTCCTGCCTCCCTCCTCCCGGCACAAGTGCTAGGCCCCAGATTCCTGTAGGTGCAGCTGAAAGGGAGGAGCGATCGTGCGAGCTCATTATCTTGCTCCATACCATGAGCTCGGCTCCTGAGACATGAAGAGAGCTGTCCGTCCGTCCATCAGTCTGTGTGTGTGTCATGGCTGTCCATCTGCCTCTCTCAGTGTCAGGTGGGTCTGTCTGTCTCTGGGCTGCCTGCATCTCTCCCTTTACCTGTCTAAAGAACAAGCCCATCTGAGTGATGTGAATTCAGGGCCCTGTCCTTGGGGAGCCTGGACACCCCCTTCTCCCCCTTCTCCCTAGTGAGCCACACAGCGAGTGCAGCCCATCCAGCCCCATCAGCCTCCTCCTCCCTGAGGATTAGGGCTTGCTCACAGCCAGCAGGGAGGCTGAGATCCCAGCCAGGAGGCCAGATAGTGGGCACAGGCCACCACCACGGACACTAGAAGCTGGACTGAGACCCTGGGACCTAGTCCACCCAGCAGTCAGGGCTGTGGGTTCACTGGGAGTCACTCATGTCCCACCAGCTCTGGATCCTACCACTGCTGCACTGCTCCATCCCATCCCACTGCCAGCCCTGCTCCCAGCCCTGCCCTGGATTTACCTGCCACACTCTGGTACCAGCTCCTGGCAGGTCTCTCGGGTCCATGATGCAGACGGAGAAACAGCCAGCTCCCAGGAGCAGCCAGTGTGGCTGCCTCTGACAGAGATGGAGGTGGAGGAGGAACCTCCAAGGGCTGGACCTAGGGCCAGATCACGCTAGGCTCTCCCCTTCTTACTGGGAAGGGGCTCTGCGGGTCACACTGGGCCATGGGCAAATCTGGGGCAGCCTAGTGCCCAGTTGCATTGGTGCACGGAGGGACGGAATGCAGCTCACCCGGCCAGTGTCAGCAAAGCGCCATTTCCCTAGTGTAGCCAGGCCCCTGTGTCTGGGACAGGTGCTGGCTGGTGGGCTGCACTGATTGGGCTGAGCCTTCCCTCTCTCGGTGCCATTCACAGCCCTCTCCAGTGTCGCTGGCGTGTCCTACCCAGTGACAGCCTGTCAGCTCAGCAACTGCCATGAGGGTGACAGCAGGTTGCCTGATGCCTTAGAGCCGAGCCGGTTACCAGAGGGAGGCTTGCACAGAAGAGCAATGCAGCTGGCACTGGCACTGCCTTGGCTGTCACTTCTGGGGGGCATTTCCTCTCTGCCCCTTCTCTTTGGATCCAGGCCCAGCCTCCTCGCAAGGCAGGTGGGGTCCCACTTCCACTTATTGCCCTGCCATTCGCGCTGCTTCCCCCAGACAGCTGGGATTCAGAGGCTCGAAGACCTGGTGGACTGGAGACAACTGACGGCTCCCACTCTGGCACACTACCATACGTCACGGGGGCTTGGAGAGGACTTAGAGAGGTTCCGTCAGCCGGCGACTGTGATAGCTGTGATGGGTCATGAATGGCCTAGTGCTGGGAGCCAGAGCTGGGCAGCATCATGCCCTACAGAGCAGACCCGAGTCCCCCAGTGCATCTCAGTCTGAGGGCAGCTGCCATAGTAGGTCTGGGGCTGCATCCTTGGGGGGTTAGCTTGGCTGGGCTAGGTACCTTGGGCTGGGTAGGGGTGTCACCCCTCCTGGATCCGGGCTGGATCGGCATCCCCTCCCACCCTGGGGGGTATGTCAATTGCCCGTTTATCACGCTTATCGCAAATAAAGGGCAGCCGTCCTCCAGGTATCGATTGCCAGAGTTCCCAGCGGGTGAGACTCACCAGCCCTCCATGGCCCTAGATCCCTGTGTTCTTGGTGAGGCCTCTGGGATAGGCTGGACCCTGCCTCCTTCCCACAGCGAGGACAGAGCATATGGGGGATCAGTGGGATCCTTTAAGGACTAGAATCCTCTCCCAGCCACATGTGGCCAGAAGGCTGCACTCTGCCTGTGCCAGGGTCAC
>NW_020699910.1:0-4551 GCF_002925995.2 Terrapene triunguis | reverse complement strand
ACAATCTTCTATTCATTGAACTTTTTGAAACTTTGCACTTTTAGAGAGAGGGAAGGGATTGACTCTGTGTACACAAATTTGCAGAGGGACAATAGGGTTGAGGTCTGTTATTTCTCACCTCTATATATTATTTTTTTATTTATTTAAAAACATTTTTGCTGTTAACAAGCATGTTACCTCTGGAGACACAAATCCACAGTTTGAGAACTGCAAAACTAAGCATCTCTGATGGTATCTTCTAGACTGAGCACTGAGTCCCATTGGGTAGATAGAAAGATTAACCTAAATAATCTATACAGAAGCCTGTGGAACCCCGTAAGATTGAGTCCCTAATCCATGAACTATTGGAACTCCTTTACAAAACTTTTCTTAAACATTACATGAATATATTGTCTCATACTATAGAATTATAATTTATAATCCCTATTCCATGATGAGAGATCTTTGAACTATAATGTATCTTAATTAAAACTATCTTTAGATAGGCTTTTTCCTCAAAAAGCATGTTATAAAAAAAATCTGATTTAAATAAAAAAAATCGGATTTTTTTTTTAAACTGATTTTTATCCACCCTGGGTGGTGAGGGGACCCTCAGTTGTATTTCTTGCAGTAGAGCTTTATTCGAGTGTGTTAGTTTTTTCTCTAAGAAACTTTTGCTACCCTATCAGAGTGAGACCATAACTGTCCTGCTCAGCTTGCATGCAGGACAGAGAAACGCACTTGCAGGAATTTAGGCCCACAGCTTTGGGCTCAAAGATGGATATTCCTCATGACTTCTGGGAGATAGGAGGTTTCACTGACACAGTCTTTCTTCTCTGTAGCCACTGAATTGCTAGAATGGATTAATGAGTCTTTCCCAGAAAAACTTAGCTGCCTGGAGAACTTTGCTTCCCTTCTAGAAAATTTTCTAGAAAATTATCTAGAAAGCCTCCCTGGGGCCTGGGATTATTTGCTGAGGCAGCTATTAAATTAAAAGCCCAGAAATAAAGTTGGATGAGGCAGGGCCAGGAACGGGGAGCCAAGAAACCCCCTCCTGGTCTACTCTTCTGTTCACAGAATCATGGAAACTGTGTCTTCCCTGACAGCAAGCTAGGTTTTTTTTTTAGTGCCACCCATTGGTGACATAAACTCCCTCAGGATTCAAATGGATTCCTCAATTCAGAATTAGAGGGAAAAACTCAGTTTCCTTGTTTTTCCCTTATGGTGTCGTTATCCACCTGCCGCCCATCCCAGAACATGACCAGCTGTGGGTGGGAGATGTTGATTTGTTGCCCCTGCTTGTCTGGCAGCTGAATCTGCTTCCAGATTCCTCAGCCTCTTTGTTATTCCTCTCTGCTGCTAGGGATAGATTTGTTGGTGTGGCCTAATCAGAGAGATGGATAAACTGGGAGGAAAGAGACGGCTGAGCTCTTTGGCTTCTGCCTGGCTATCATGGGATTAGCAGACTTCTGTGGCTGGAAAGAGGCCACTAAAGAAATCAGCGAGGGCAGAGCTGAGGTTGGGGAGCTAAAAGTTGGGGTGACTTTTCTCTTTTTAACCCATCCTCGAACCCATTGAGGCTCCATTGCAGTCTAATGGGGATCACAATCTACAGGTTGTGAAACTGCTCAAAACTATATTTACCAACAAGTATCAGGCAAGCACAAGACACAGCAGCATATTATAATCATAGGACTGGAAGGGACCTCGAGAGGTCATCTAGTCCAGTCCCCTGCACTCATGGGGGAAGGGCGGCCAGCACATCCCTCAGCCTGTGCCGCTTCCCGCAGCCCCCATTGGCCTGGAGCGGCGAACCGTGGTCAGTGGGAGCTGCGATCGGCCGCACCTGTGGATGCGGCAGCTAAACAAACTGGCCCGGCCCTCCAGGGGCTTCCCTGAACAAGCGTCGGACTGGCTTTGAGAACCACTGATCTAGACCATTCCTGACAGGTGTTTGTCTAACTTTGTCTTACTGAATATGTTGTGGCTGGAATTGCTGAGGCACAAGAGTGTATTGATGTGGCAAGACAGTATACTAATGTCCTGGGAAGTGGTAGCCTTTGGAATTCATTTGCAGACCCAGAACTAAGAGTGCACAACATTTTCTTGAAAGCTGATATATTTCTTGGAATATAAAAATAATTCTGAGTATGTATTGTTTGAAATGCAAATAGAAAAAGTGAAATGCTCATTTGCTTATTAATTCAAATATTAGGGCACCAAGTGAATGTTTGAATATTTTAATGTTTGATACAACAGTAAAAAATACATGTGTGTAAAATGCAAATTTGTAAGAACTACTTCAATAAATTAATTAAAAGTAGGGTGACATCAAACATTGGCATTTAACAGAAATCTTACAGCATTAAATCTTGGCAGTTCTATGTTAAACTTTCACATATATATGAACAAGTAGTTTATTCTGGTCTACTTACTTTTTTTTTTTTTTTTTTTTTAAACTAGAGAAAGCAACCAGTGAGATGAATACTGCAGAGGACTGGGGCCTCATCTTAGATATTTGTGATAAAGTTGGACAGTCGCGCACAGGGTAAGTGTTATGAACTGTGAGGTTTTGCTTTTAAACTATGAATCTTTCATTTTTATCCTTTTAGATCACTGTTCATTATATTGATGGTGAGGGGGAGAGATGATGACAATTTTGAGTTCAGACATTGACTTGTCTTTAGTAGTTTAATTAACTTGGTTTAGAATGTACTTGCTATAGGAAGCAAAGGAGGGATATTTATTTTCACACACTATTTAAAAATCTGAGGCCTTGATTTTAGGACTTGCATTTGTGCACACAGCAGTTACTTTAAGTTGATAGAACAGGAGATTTGATGATCTACTCTCAAGATGAAAAGCCAGATCCTAATCTGAGTTGGTTTTTGTGAAGAGAAATCATGCCTCACCAATCTACTAGAATTCATTGAGGAGGTCAACAAGCATGTGGCCAAGGGTGATCCAGTGGATATAGTGTACTTAGATTTTCAGAAAGCCTTTGACAAGGTCCCTCACCAAAGGCTCTTAACCAAAGTAAGCTGTCATGGGATAAGAAGGAAGGTCCTCGCATGGATTGGTAACTGGTTAAAATATAGGAAACAAAGGTTAGGAATAAATGGTCAGTTTTCAGAATGGAGAGAGGTAAATAGTGGGGTCGTCCAGGGGTCTGTATTATGACCAGTCCTATTTAACATATTCATAAATGATCTGGAAAGGGGGTAAACAATGAGGTGGCAAAATTTGCAGATGATACAAAACTGCTCAAGATAGTTAAGTCCCAGGCAGACTGCGAAGAGCTACAAAAGGATCTCACAAAACTGGGTGACTGGGCAACACAATGGCAGATGAAATTCAGTGTTGATAAATGCAAAGTAATGCACATTAGAAAACAAAATCCCAACTATACATATGAAATGATGGGGTCTAAATTAGCTGTTACCACTCAAGAAAGAGTTCTTGGAGTCATTGTGGATAGTTCTCTGAAAACAACCACTCAATGTACAGCGGCAGTCAAAAAAGCAAACATAATGTTGGGAATCATTACGAAAGGGATAGATAAGACAGAAAATATCATATTGCCTCTATATAAATCCATGGTATGCCCACATCTTGAATACTGCGTTCAGATGTGGTCGCCCTATCTCAAAAAAGATGTATTGGAATTGGAAAAGGTTCAGAAAAGGGCAACAAAAATAATTAAGGGTATGGAACAGCTTCCGCATGAGGAGAAATTAATAAGACTGGGACTTTTCAGCTTGGAAAAGAGACGACTAAGGTGGGGCTATCATAGAGGTCTATAAAATCATGACTGGTGTGGAGAAAGTAAATAAGGAAGTGTTATTTACTCCTCATAACTCACGAACTAGGGGTCACCAAATGAAATGAATAGGCGGCAGGTTTAAAACAAACAAAAGGAAGTTTTTTTTCACACAACGCACAACCAACCTGTGGACCTCTTTGCCAGAGGATGTTGTGAAGGCCAAGACTCAGGGTGGATTTGATTTAAATCACTAGTCAGGAAGACTCGATTTAATCATGGTTTTCTACATAAAAGTGCATTCTTGTTGGTTGTTATAACCTTAATACATATTCTTCACAACTCAGAGATAGATGTAGGTTTCATTTTTAGAAGGTACACACTATACATTTTTTAAAGTGATTTTATTTTGAAAACTTTTCAGATTAGTTTTACAGCTATATCAGAAAATGAATGATTGGTTATTTCATTTACGAAAGGGAATTGAAGCAGATATTTATGAAGTCATTGGGAGTTGAACTATCTCCAATTCAACAGGTTAATCAATAATATTTGGAGGATTTTTTTGCCATGCTGTATTAGGAGGAGAACATCATCAGACAGACATTTAGATTGTTTTATTTAACTAAAACAACAATGTTTAGTATTCTGGATATTTTTCTTCAACAGCAAACATACAATATTTTAACAAAACAAGCACGTGTCCCTTGCTTCTCACATTTATCTGCAGACTTCTTCTCCTTGTCCAGATCTATTCCACCCCCCACAATCTTCTATTCATTGAACTTTTTGAAACTTTGCACTTTTAGAGA
>NW_020699909.1:0-1312 GCF_002925995.2 Terrapene triunguis | reverse complement strand
AGCTTCTCTCCTGCCCCCAGCAGCCCACATTTAACAACCCCACCTGGCCCCACCCCAGTCCTTTGTCCTCCAGCTGGTCACATCCGGCTTTCTTCCTAAGGAGGGTGGGGACCATCCATGGTCATTTGTTGTTTGGTGCCAAATGTCCAGGCAATTGGAGTGACCATTGTCTTCTGGGACTCTCCATGGGCATGGGGCCCCAGGCAGCTAGGAGTGGGTCAGGGCTGTATCTCTGGGTCTCTGCAACAAGTAAACACCCTTTGTCGTCCCCCGTTAGCCAGCATGCTCTGTGTGCAGCAGCAGCTGGCTGCCAGAAAGCCTGAGCCTGGCTTGGGAGGGGGGCGGCAGCAGGCTGCTCCCTGCCCAGGCTCAGCTTCTGGGCACAGGAGCCCACTCTGACCATGCCCCGGGGGGCTCTGGCTCACTCGGCCGCTGTGCCCAGAAACTGAGCTTGGGCGGGAGCAGCCTGGTGCTGTTCTCCCAGTCAGCCTAGAGCAGCGGTTCTCCAACTCTTGTACTGGTGACCCCTTTCACACAGCAAGCCTCTGGGTGCGACCCCCCTTATACATTAAAAACACTGTTTTTATATTTAATACGACTATAAATGCTGGAGGTGAAGCAGGCTTTGGGGTGGAGACTGAAAGGTCATGACCCCCCCATATAATAACCTCGCAACCCCTTGGGGGTCATGACCCCCAGTTTGAGAACTCCTGGCCAGACCCTGGCTGCACCGGGCCGTGTGGCTGGAAGAGGCTCTTGCCCTGCCCCTTCCTCTCCCCTCCTGGCCCGGTGTAGTGTAAGAAACTGCCCTGACCTCATTCCTTTCGGTGAGAGAGTCACTTACAATGTCAATTACTTCAGTTTATCAAGTGGCACAGCTAATTCTGTCTATGAAATAGCCGCAGAGTTTTCTCATTGCTTCTCCTTGCACCATTTAAAAGAAATCTTTGTGTTCCCAACATATCAATGTGCTTCCTTCTCGCAACCTTCGCCAAGATGGGAAGCAAAGTAACGCTGTAACTGGATACATTGGAGTCGTTTCACCGGCTGTGTAGGGAGATTAGAGTCTTCTCCTAAAGGAACAGCTCCAGTCCTGCTGAGCTGGAAGGGTCTGTCCCAGCAGACTCAAGCAACCAGGTGTCCCAGGTGATCTGAATCCGGGAAGGATATCGAAGAGAGATATTGTTCTTCCTGCTTTTCTGGGGACTACAGTACATTGACTGGCCAAACAAACTAAGGAGCAAAGGCAGAGACAGCACAGCTGCTTCTGGCCCCTGGGACCCACCGGGCTCTGTCTGCTGCTGGCTTGTGC
>NW_020699908.1:0-1173 GCF_002925995.2 Terrapene triunguis | reverse complement strand
ACCATCCATAGTCATTTGTTGTTTGGTGCCAATTGTCCAGGCAATTGTAGTGACCATTGTCTTCTGGGACTCTCCATGGGCATGGGGCCCCAGGCAGCTAGGAGTCGGTCAGGGCTGTATCTCTGGGTCTCTGCAAGAAGTAAACACCCTTTGCCCCCCCCCTTCCCCTCCCCAGGCCAGAAAGCTGCAGCCTGGCTTGGGAGGGGGGGCAGCAGCAGACTGCTCCCTGCCCAGGCTCAGCTTCTGGGCACAGGAGCCCCCTCTGACCATGCCAGAGGGAACGGGGGCGGCTCTGGCTCACATGGCCGCTGTCCCCAGAAGCTGAGCTTGGGCAGGGGGCAGCCTGGTGCTGTTCTCCCAGTCAGCCTAGAGCAGCGGTTCTCCAACTCTTGTACTGGTGACCCCTTTCACAGAGCAAGCCTCTGTGTGCGACCCCCCTTATACATTAAAAACACTGTTTTTATATTTAATACGTCTATAAATGCTGGAGGTGAAGCAGGCTTTGGGGTGGAGGCTGAAAGGTCATGACCCCCCCATATAATAACCTCATGACCCCCAGTTTGAGAACTCCTGGCCAGACGCTGCGCTGCACCGGGCCGTGTGGCTGGAAGAGGCTCTGGCCCTGCCCCTTCCTCTCCTCTCCTGGCCCGGTGTAGTGTAGAAAACTGCTCAGACCTCATTCCTTTCGGTGAGAGAGTCACTTAAAATGTCAATTACTTCAGTTTATCAAGTGGCACAGCTAATTCTGTCTATGAAATAGCCACAGAGTTTTCTCATTGCTTCTCCTTGCACTGTTTAAAAGAAATCTTTGTGTTCCCAACACATCAATGTGCTTCCTTCTCGCAACCTTCGCCAAGATGGGAAGCAAAGTAACGCTGTAACTGGATACATTGGAGTTATTTCACCGGCTGTGCAGGGAGATTAGAGTCTTCTCCTAAAGGAACAGCTCCAGTCCTGCTGAGCTGGAAGGGTCTGTCCCAGCAGACTCAAGCAACCAGGTGTCCCAAGTGATCTGAATCCGGGAAGGACATTGAAGAGAGATATTGTTCTTCCTGCTTTTCTGGGGACTACAGTCCATTGACTGGCCAAACAAACTAAGGAACAAAGGCAGAGGCAGCACAGCTGTTTCTGGCCCCTGGGACCCACCGGGCTCTGTCTGCTGCTGGCTTGTGC
>NW_020699907.1:0-1818 GCF_002925995.2 Terrapene triunguis | reverse complement strand
TACAACACTCCTGCTAATACATCCCAGAATGATGTTTGCTTTTTTTGCAATGGTGTTATACTGTTGACTCATATTTAGCTTGTGATCCACAATGACCCCCAGATCCCTTTCCTCAGTACTTCTTCCTAGGCAGTCATTTCCCATTTTTTATGCATACAACTGATTGTTCCTTCCTAAATGGAGTACTTTGCATTTGTCATTATTGAATTTCATCCTATTTACTTCAGACCATTTCTCCAGTTTGTCCAGATCATATTGAATTTTAATCCTATCCTCCAAAGCACTTGCAACCCCTCCCAGCTTGGTATCATCCGCAAACTTTATAAGTGTACTCTCTATGCCATTATCTAAATCATCGATGAAGATATTGAACAGAACCGGACCCAGAACTGATTCCTGCGGGACCCCACTCGTTATGCCCTTCCAGCATGACTGTGAACGACTCTCTGGGAATGTTTTTCTAACCAGTTTGCACTCACCTTATAGTAGCTCCATCTAGGTTGCATTTCCCTAGTTTGTTTATGAGAATGTCATGGGAGATGGTATCAAAAGCTTTACTAAAGTCAAGATATACCACATCAACCACTTCCCCCCTATTCACAAGGCTTGTTAGTCTGTCAAAGGCTACATCTTCACTACGGGGGGGGGGTCGATTTAAGATACGCAAATTCAGCTACGCGAATAGCGTAGCTGAATTCGACGTATCGCAGCCGACTTACCCCGCTGTAGGGACGGCGGCAAAATCGACCTCTGCGGCTTCCCGTCGACGGCGCTTACTCCCACCTCCGCTGGTGGAGTAAGAGCGTCAATTCGGGGATCGATTGTCGCGTTCCGATGGGACGCGATAAATCGATCCCCAAGAGGTCGATTTCTACCCGCCGATTCAGGCGGGTAGTGTAGACCCAGCCAAAGAAAGCTATCAGGTTGGTTTGACGTGATTTGTTTTTGACAAATCCATGCTGACTGTTATTTATCACCTTACTATCTTCTAGATGTTTGCAAACTGATTTGCTCCATTATCTTTCCTGGTACAGAAGTTAAGCTGACTGGTCTGTAATTCCCCAGGTTGTCCTTATTTCCCTTTTTACAGATTGGCACTACATTTCCCCTTTTCCAGTCTTCTGGAATCTCTCCCGTCTTCCATGACTTTTCAGAGATAATCGCTAATGGCTCAGATATCTCTTCAGTCAGCTCCTTGAGTATTCTAGGATGCATTTCATCAGGCCCCGGTGACTTGAAGACATCTAATATGTCTAAGTAATTTTTATCTTGTTCTTTCCCTATTTTGCTTCTGAGCCTACCTCATTTTTACTGGCATTCACTATGTTAGATGTCCAGTCACCACCAACCTTCTTGGTGAATACCGAAACAAAGAAGTCATTAAGCACCTCTGCCATTTCCACATTTTCTGTAATTGTGTCGTCTCGCCCCCCCCCCCCCCCCCCCGCCCATTGAGTAATTGGCCTACCCTGTGCTTGTCTTCCTCTTGCTTCTAATGTATTTGTGGAATGTTTTCTTGTCATCCTTGATGTCTCTAGCTACTTTGATCTCGTTTTGTGCCTTGGCCTTTCTAATTTTGTCCCTTCATTCTTGTGTTATTTGTTTATAGTCATCCTTTGTAATTTAATCTAGTTTCCACTTTTTGTAGGACTTTTTTTGATTTTTAGATCATTGAAGATCTCCTGTTTAAGCCAGGGTGGTCTCTTGCCATACATCTTATCTTTCCTATGCAGCGGTATAGTTTGTTCTTGTGCCCTTAATAATGTCTCTCTGAAAAATTGCCAATTGTCTTCAATTGTTTTTCCCCTTAGACTGGCT
>NW_020699906.1:0-1516 GCF_002925995.2 Terrapene triunguis | reverse complement strand
TACAACACTCCTGCTAATACATCCCAGAATGATGTTTGCTTTTTTTGGAATGGTGTTATACTGTTGACTCATATTTAGCTTGTGATCCACAATGACCCCCAGATCCCTTTCCTCAGTACTTCTTCCTAGGCAGTCATTTCCCAGTTTTTATGCATACAACTGTTTGTTCCTTCCTAAATGGAGTACTTTGCATTTGTCATTATTGAATTTCATCCTATTTACTTCAGACCATTTCTCCAGTTTGTCCAGGTCATATTGAATTTTAATCCTATCCTCCAAAGCACTTGCAATCCCTCCCAGCTTGGTATCATCCGCAGACTTTATAAGTGTACTCTCTATGCCATTATCTAAATCATCGATGAAGATATTGAACAGAACCGGACCCAGAACTGATTCCTGCGGGACCCCACTCGTTATGCCCTTCCAGCATGACTGTGAACCACTGATAACGACTCTCTGGGAATGGCTTTCTAACCAGTTTGCACTCACCTTATAGTAGCTCCATCTAGGTTGCATTTCCCTAGTTTGTTTATGAGAATGTCATGGGAGATGGTATCAAAAGCTTTACTAAAGTCAAGATATACCACATTGACCACTTCCCCCCTATTCACAAGGCTTGTTACTCTGTCAAAGAAAGCTATCAGGTTGGTTTGACGTGATTTGTTTTTGACAAATCCATGCTGACTGTTATTTATCACCTTACTATCTTCTGTATGTTTGCAAACTGATTTGCTCCATTATCTTTCCTGGTACAGAAGTTAAGCTGACTGGTCTGTAATTCCTCAGGTTGTCCTTATTTCCCTTTTTACAGATTGGCACTACATTTCCCCTTTTCCAGTCTTCTGGAATCTCTCCTGTCTTCCATGACTTTTCAGAGATAATCGCTAATGGCTCAGATATCTCTTCAGTCAGCTCCTTGTATTCTAGGATGCATTTCATCAGGCCCTGGTGACTTGAAGACATCTAATTTGTCTAAGTAATTTTTATCTTGTTCTTTCCCTATTTTGCTTCTGAGCCTACCTCATTTTCACTGGCATTCACTATGTTAGATGTCCTGTCACCACCAACCTTCTTGGTGAAAACCGAAACAAAGAAGACATTAAACACCTCTGCCATTTCCACATTTTCTGTAATTGTTCCCCCCCCCCCCATTGAGTAATTGGCCTACCCTGTGCTTGTCTTCCTCTTGCTTCTAATGTATTTGTGGAATGTTTTCTTGTCATCCTTGATGTCTCTAGCTACTTTGATCTCGTTTTGTGCCTTGGCCTTTCTAATTTTGTCCCTTCATTCTTGTGTTACTTGTTTATAGTCATCCTTTGTAATTTAATCTAGTTTCCACTTTTTGTAGGACTTTTTTTGATTTTTAGATCATTGAAGATCTCCTGTTTAGGCCAGGGTGTTCTCTTGCCATACATCTTATCTTTCCTATGCAGTGGTATAGTTTGTTCTTGTGCCCTTAATAATGTCTTTTTGAAAAATTGCCAATTGTCTTCAATTGTTTTTCCCCTTAGACTGG
>NW_020699905.1:0-2035 GCF_002925995.2 Terrapene triunguis | reverse complement strand
ACAGTGCCACTTCCAGCGGTTCTGTCTTTCTGCCTGTTAACGTTACAATTTTCTACCTCTGACTGTGGGGCTGAATCGTTTTGTTTCTGATACTTTAAAGGGGGAAAATGGAAAATTATTTCCACAGTCAAAAGAGAAAATTGCATCCTGTTCTCCCTCTGAAATGAGGGGGAATTAAGCATGTGCCTAAAGCAGATCATGAGGTCAAGTGCACTTCTGACTAGGAATTCCCTGACATAATTAAAAAAGAGGCATATTTATACATTGGTTGACAGATCATCTCCTGCGGTGTGAACAGTCATTGGAGGGGAGATGTCCTGAGGAAATCTATAGGTTTAAAGGTAGTAAAAAAATAATTTAAAAACACATTTACAACAATAATTCATTTTTGTTGTGTTTAATATTTTATAGACTTTTTCATTTTTAATAAAATATTGAAACAAAAATATTTTCTTTTTTTCAATCATTCTTAATCTTCTTTTAGCAAGAATAGGGGCGGGGTCAATAAAATGTTTCGATTTGATTTGATTAGAATTCCCATTTTGAATCAATTTGAACGATATATTTCCATTTAACATCATTTCATTGAAAAATTAGAAACATTCCAATAATAGGAAAATTCATTTTTAATGTTTTTTTCTAAAAGTCATTTTCTAATGAAAAAATCATTTTGTTTAAACATGTTTGAACTGCGGCCATTGGGAGCTGCGGGTGGCCGTGTAAATGTAAACAAACTGGCGGCCCGCCAGTGGATTACCCGGACAGACCACGTGTGGCCCAAAGGTTGCCCACCACTGGTCTAACCTTTACTTAAAAATCTCCAGTGATGGAGATTCCACAACCTCCCTAAGCAATTTATTCCAGTGCTTAACCACCCTGACAGTTAGGAAGTTTTTCCTAACATCCAGCCTAAACAGCCTTTGCTGCAGTTTAAGCCCATTGCTGCTTCTTCTATCCTCAGAGGTTAAGAACAATTCTTCTTCCATCTCCTTGTAACAACCTTTTATGTACTTGAAAACTGTTAGCATGTCCCCTCTCAGTCTTCTTTTTTCCAAACTAAACAAAACCAATTTTTACCATCTTCCTCATAGGTCATGTTTTTTAGACCTTTAATCATTTTTGTTGCTCTTCTCTGGACTTTCTCTAATTTGTCCACATCCTTCCTGAAATGTGGCACCCAGAACTGAACACAATACTCCAGTTGAGGCCTAATCAGCGTGGAGTAGAGTGGAAGAATTACTTCCTTTGTCTTGCTTACAACACTCCTGCTAATACATCCCAGAATGATGTTTGCTTTTTTTGGAATGGTGTTACACTGTTGACTCATATTTAGCTTGTGATCCACAATGACCCCCAGATCCCTTTCCTCAGTACTTCTTCCTAGGCAGTCATTTCCCATTTTGTATGTGTGCAACTGATTGTTCCTTCCTAAATGGAGCACTTTGCATTTGTCATTATTGAATTTCATCCTATTTACTTCAGACCATTTCTCCAGTTTGTCCAGATCATATTGAATTTTAATCCTCCCTGTATCAGAGCCATATCCTCCTCCCCTGGTGGTGTGACAGCAGTCCTCTGTAGCGGGATAACTTTCTCAGCCTTGGATGTCTCCATATGAATACTCTCGAGGAATTCCTTGTGGGCTCAGATGCTCCTCAGCCTAGTCACCTCCTCCTGTAGCTCTCCCACCTACTTCCTAAAAGATTCCACCAGCAGGCACCCTTCACACTGGATGGTCCCCCCCAGCCTGGCTTTCTGTGAGTGGGAAATGCAGGCCCACAGTCTCTGCAAATCCACATGAGGATCTGGGTGGAGGCATCCATGGTTGTCTGTCTGGATACAGGCACAGGTGAAGGAGACAGGAGCAGTGCTGGCACTGGCAATGTGACCCTTCCTAACCATAGCGATTATATTACATCTCCCTTCCAGAAACTCCCTCTCAAACTCCCCTGTTCACTAGCTCCCCTGGGTCACTTAGCCTCTGGCTTTTAAGGCCTTCTCTCCTAGGTCAGCCCTACCCCCTCGTTAATCACAC
>NW_020699904.1:0-1439 GCF_002925995.2 Terrapene triunguis | reverse complement strand
CATAGTTGTGTTTATTTACTAGCATTTCAAGTTCTTCCTGCTTATTCCCCATACTTCTTGCATTAGTATACAGACATCTAAGATACTGATTTGATTCCCCCACAATTAGTTCTGTCTTGTCTCTCCCTTATCCCTGCTATAACAGCCCATGCTCCCCCCAAATACCGACCCTTCTCCCAAGTCTCCATGTTTTTGACTTACCTGTGGGCTTTGGTCACCTGTCTCCTTCGAACCTAGTTTAAAACCCTCCTCACTAGGTTAGCCAGTCTGTATCGAAATATGCTCTTCCCCTTCCTCGATAGGTGAACCCCATTTCTGTTTAGCAGTCCTTCTTCCTGGAACAGCATCCCATGGTCAAGGAAGTCAAAGCCCTCCTGGTGACACCATCTTCTCAGCCAGGCATTCACGTCCAGGAGGCAACTGTCTCTGCCAGGGCCCCTACCCTTGACCAGAAGGATCGAAGAGAACACCACCTGCGCTCCTAACTCCTTTGCCCTCACTCCCAGAGCCCTGTAGTCACTTCTCATCTGCTGAGGGTCATACCTCACAGTATCATTACTGCCCGCCTTGAGTAGTAGTCAGAGGGCCATATGATCCTTGACAATCCCTCTGTAAGGTCTTGGAAATGGGCCCCTGGCAGGCACCATACCTCCCGGATGCCATGTCAGGGCAATAGATGGATGCCTTCATCCCCCTCAGAAAAGAGTCACCAACCACCACTACCCTACGTTTCCTCCTGTGAGTGGTAGCTGTGATCCTCCCAGCCTTGGGGGTACATGGCTTCCCCTCCTCCACCTTTGGGGTGATTCCTCATCGCTCGTTGCCAGGGCAGCATATCGGTTTTCTATCTCCATGGTGTGTGGGTTGGGAGTAGCGGTGGAGAACTGCCTGCTGCCAGAAGTAACTAGCATCCAGTGTCCTCCCTGTATCAGAGCCATATCCTCCTCCCCCAGTGGTGTGACAGCAGTCCTCTGTAGCTGGATAGCTTCCTCAGCCTTGGATGTCTCTATATGAATACTCTAAAGGAATTCCTTGTGGGCTCAGATGCTCCTCAGCCTGGTCACCTCCTCCTGTAGCTCTCCCACCTACTTCCTAAGAGATTCCACCAGCAGGCACCTCTCACACTGGATGGTCCCCCCAGCCTGGCTTTCTGTGAGTGGGAAATGCAGGCCACAGTCTCTGCAAATCCACACCAGGATCTGGGTAGAGGCATCCATGGTTAGGCTGTCAGTCTGGATACAGGCACAGGTGAAGGAGACAGGAGCAGCGCTGGCACTGGCAATGTGGCCCTTCCTAACTATAGCGATTATATTACGTCTCCCTTTCAGAAACTCCCTTTCAAACTCCCCTCTTCACTAGTTCCCCTGGGTCGCTTAGACTCTGGCTTTTAAAGCCTTCTCTCCTAGGTCAGCCCTACCCCCTCGTTAATCACACAGGGA
>NW_020699903.1:0-1705 GCF_002925995.2 Terrapene triunguis | reverse complement strand
GATTCCTCCCCATTAGTTCTGTCTTGTCTCTCCCTTATCCCTGCTATAACAACCCATGCTCCCCCCAAATACTGACCCTTCTCCCAGGACTCCATGTTTTTGACTTACCTGTGGGCTTTGGTCACCTGCCCCCTTTGAACCTAGTTTAAAAAACCCCTCACTAGGTTTGCCAGTCTGTATCCAAATATGCTCTTCCCCTTCCTTGATAGGTGAACCCCATCTCTGTTTAGCAGTCCTTCTTCCTGGAACAGCATCCTATGGTCAAGGAAGTCAAAGCCCTCCTGGTGTCACCATCTTCTCAGCCAGGCATTCACCTCCAAGATGCATCTGTCTCTGCCTGGGCCCCTACCCTTGACCAGAAGGATCTAAGAGAACACCACCTGCGCTCCCAACTTCTTCACCCTTACTCCCAGAGCCCTGTAGTCACTTCTCATCTGCTGAGGGTCATACCTCACAGTATCATTAGTGCCCGGGTTGGGTAGTAGTCAGAGGGCCATATGGTCCTTGACAATCCGTCTGTAAGGTCTTGGAAATGGGCCCCTGGCAGGCACCATACCTCCCAGATGCCATGTCAGGGCGATAGATGGATGCCTTCATCCCCCTCAGAAAAGAGTCACCAACCACCACTACCCTACATTTCCTCCTGTGAGTGGTAGCTGTGATCCTCCCAGCCTTGAGGGTACATGGCTTCCCCTCCTCCACCTTTGGGGTGATTCCTCATCGCTCGTTGCCAGGGCAGCATATCGGTTTTCTATCTCCATGGTGTGTGGGTTGGGAGTAGCAGTGGAGAACTGCCTGCTGCCAGAAGTAACCAGCATCCAGTGTCCTCCCTGTATCAGAGCCATATCCTCCTCCCCCGGTGGTGTGACAGCAGTCCTCTGTAGCTGGATAGCTTCCTCAGCCTTGGATGTCTCCATATGAATACTCTCGAGGAATTCCTTGTGGGTTCAGATGTTCCTCAGCCTAGCCACCTCCTCCTGTACCTCTCCCACCTGCTTCCTAAGAGATTCCACCAGCAGGCACCCGTCACACTGGATGGTCCCCCCCAGCCTGGCTTTCTGTGGCCTTGGCTACACTTGGCAATTTACAGCACTGCTGTGGCAGCGCTGTGAAGCGCGAGTGTAGTCGTGCCGCCAGTGCTGCAAGAGCTCTCTCGCAGCGCTGTAAGTCCTCCACCTCTCCGAGGGGAGTAGCTTGCAGCGCTGCGAGCGAGCATGCAGCGCTGCAGGCGCTGATTACACTGGCGCTTTACAGTGCTGCACTTGCTGCGCTGGGGGGGGGGGGGGCGTTTTCACACCCCTGAGCGCAGCAAGTTGCAGCGCTGTACAGCACCAGTGTAGCCAAGGCCTGTGAGTGGGAAATGCAGGCCCACAGTCTCTGCAAATCCACACCAGGATCTGGGTAGAGGCATCCATGGTTAGGTTGTGTGTCTGGATACAGGCGCAGGTGAAGGAGACAGGAGGAGTGTTGGAACTGGCAATGTCGCCCTTCCTAACCATAGCGATTATATTACATCTCCCTTCCAGAAACTCCCTCTCAAACTCCCCTGTTCACTAGCTCCCCTGGGTCGCTTAGCCTCTGGCTTTTAAAGCCTTCTCGCCTAGGTCAGCCCTACCCCCTCGTTAATCACACAGGGAGAGGGTGATCACAGGGTTGACTGAGGCTGATCAAAGATGATCAAGGATGATCCAGGGAACAAAGGCTC
>NW_020699902.1:0-1013 GCF_002925995.2 Terrapene triunguis | reverse complement strand
AGCCCTCTGACCCCTCTGTAATCCCAGTTTAGAAGCTTCTCTCCTGCTCCCAGCAGCCCACATTTAACAACCCCACCTGGTCCCACCACAGTCTTTTGTCCTCCAGCTGGTCACACCCAGCTTTCTTCCTAAGGAGGGTGGGGACCATCCATAGTCATTTGTTGTTTGGTGCCAATTGTCCAGGCAATTGGAGTGACCATTGTCTTCTGGGACTCTCCATGGGCACGGGGCCCCAGGCAGCTAGGAGTGGGTCAGGGCTGTATCTCTGGGTCTCTGCAAGAAGTAAACACCCTTTGCCCCCCCCTTCCCCTCCCCAGGCCAGAAAGCTGCAGCTTGGCTTGGGAGGAGGGGCAGCAGCAGCCTGCTCCCTGCCTAGGCTCAGCTTCTGGGCACAGGAGCCCCCTCTGACCATGCCAGAGGGAACGGGGCGGCTCTGGCTCACATGGCCGCTGTCCCCAGAAGCTGAGCTTGGGCGGGAGCAGCCTGGTGCTGTTCTCCCAGTCAGCCTAGAGCAGTGGTTCTCCAACTCTTGTACTGGTGACCCCTTTCACACAGCAAGCCTCTGGGTGCGACCCCCCTTATGCATTAAAAACACTGTTTTTATATTTAATACGACTATAAATGCTGGAGGTGAAGCAGGCTTTGGGGTGGAGACTGAAAGGTCATGACCCCCCCATATAATAGCCTCGCAACCCCCTGGGGGTCACAACCCCCAGTTTGAGAACTCCTGGCCAGACGCTGCACTGCACTGGGCAGTGTGACTGGAAGAGGCTCTGGCCCTGCCCCTTCCTCTCCCCTCCTGGCCCGGTGTAGTGTAGAAAACTGCTCAGACCTCATTCCTTTCGGTGAGAGAGTCACTTAAAATGTCAATTACTTCAGTTTATCAAGTGGCACAGCTAATTCTGTCTATGAAATAGCTGCAGAGTTTTCTCATTGCTTCTCCTTGCACTATTTATATCTTTGTGATCCCAACACATCAATGTGCTTCCTTCTCGCAACCTTTGCCAAGATGG
>NW_020699901.1:0-1228 GCF_002925995.2 Terrapene triunguis | reverse complement strand
GATTCCTCCCCATTAGTTCTGTCTTGTCTCTCCCTTATCCCTGCTATGACAGCTCATGCTCCGCCCAAATACCGACCCTTCTCCCCGGTCACCGTGTTTTTGACTTACCTGTGGGCTTTGGTCACCTGCCCCCTTTGAACCTAGCTTAAAAACCCCCTCACTAGGTTTGCCAGTCTGTATCCAAATATGCTCTTCCCCTTCCTTGAGAGGTGAACCACATCTCTGTTTAGCAGTCCTTCTTCCTGGAACAGCATCCCATGGTCATGGAAGTCAAAGCCCTCCTGGCAACACCATCTTCGCAGCCAGGCATTCACCTCCAAGATGCATCTGTCTCTGCCTGGGCCCCTACCCTTGACCAGAAGGATCTAAGAGAACACCACCTGCGCTCCCAACTCCTTCACCCTTACTCCAAGAGCCCTGTAGTCACTTCTGATCTGCTGAGGGTCATACCTCGCAGTATCATTAGTGCCCACATGGATGAGTCTCATGGGGTAGTAGTCAGTAGTAGGCCATATGATCCTTGACAATCCCTCCGTAAGGTCTTGGATATGGGCCCCTGGCAGGCAGCATACCTCCTGGATGCCATTTTAGGGTGATAGATGGATGCCTTCATCCCCCTCAGAAAAGAGTCACCAACCACCACTACCCTACATTTCCTCCTATGAGTGGTAGCTGCGATCCTCCCAGCTGTGGGAGTACATGGCTTCCCCTCCTCCACCTTTTGGGGTGATTCCTCATCGCTCGTTGCCAGGGCAGCATATCGGTTTTCTATCTCCATGGTGTGTGGGTTGGGAGTAGGAGTGGAGAACTGCCTGCTGCCAGAAGTAACCAGCATCCAGTGTCCTCCCTGTATCAGAGCCATATCCTCCTCCCCCAGTGGTGTGACAGCAGTCCTCTGTAGCTGGATAGCTTCCTCAACCTTGGATGTCTCCATATGAATACTCTCGAGGAATTCCTTGTGGGCTCAGATGCTCCTCAGCCTAGCCACCTCCTCCTGTAGCTCTCCCACCTACTTCCTAAGAGATTCCACCAGCAGGCACCTTTCACACTGGACGGTCCCCCCAGCCTGGCTTTCTGTGAGTGGGAAATGCAGGCCACAGTCTCTGCAAATCCACACCAGGATCTGGGTAGAGGCATCCATGGTTAGGTTGTGTGTCTGGATACAGGTGCAGGTGAAGGAGACAGGAGCAGCGCTGGCACTGGCAATGTGGCCCTTCCTAACCATAGC
>NW_020699900.1:0-1745 GCF_002925995.2 Terrapene triunguis | reverse complement strand
GCAATTTATTCCAGTGCTTAACCACCCTGGCAGTTAGGAAGTTTTTCCTAACATCCAGCCTAAACAGCCCTTGCTGCAATTTAAGCCCATTGCTTCTTGGACAATTCTTCTCCCTCCTCCTTGTAACAACCTTTTATGTTCTTGAAAACTGTTATCATGTCCCCTCTCAGGCTTCTTTTTTCTAGACTAAACAAACCCAATTTTTACCATCTTCCTCATAGGTCATGTTTTTTAGACCTTTAATCATTTTTGTTGCTCTTCTCTGGACTTTCTCCTATTTGTCCACATCCTTCCTGAAATGTGGCACCCAGAACTGGACACAATACTCCAGTTGAGGCCTAATCAGCGTGGAGTAGAGTGGAAGAATTACTTCCTTTGTCTTGCTTACAACACTCCTGCTAATACATCCCAGAATGATGTTTGCTTTTTTTGGAATGGTGTTATACTGTTGACTCATGTTTAGTTTGTGATCCACAATGACCCCCAGATCCCTTTCCTCAGTACTTCTTCCTAGGCAGTCATTTCCCATTTTTTATGCGTACAACTGATTGTTCCTTCCTAAATGGAGCACTTTGCATTTGTCATTATTGAATTTCATCCTATTTACTTCAGACCATTTCTCCAGTTTGTCCAGATCATATTGAATTTTAATCCTATCCTCCAAAGCACTTGCAATCCCTCCTAGCTTGGTATCATCCGCAAACTTTATAAGTGTACTCTCTATGCCATTATCTAAATCATCGATGAAGATATTGAACAGAACCGGACCCAGAACTGATTCCTGCGGGACCCCACTCGTTATGCCCTTCCAGCATGACTGTGAACCACTGATAACGACTCTCTGGGAATGTTTTTCTAACCAGTTTGCACTCACCTTATAGTAGCTCCATCTAGGTTGCATTTCCCTAGTTTGTTTATGAGAAGGTCATGGGAGATGGTATCAAAAGCTTTACTTTGACGTGATTTGTTTTTGACAAATCCATGCTGACTGTTATTTATCACCTTACTATCTTCTAGATGTTTGCAAACTGATTTGTTCCATTATCTTAACTGGTACAGAAGTTAAGCTAACTGGTCTGTAATTCCCCAGGTTGTCCTTATTTCCCTTTTTACAGATTGGCACTACATTTCCCCTTTTCCAGTCTTCTGGAATCTCTCCCGTCTTCCATGACTTTTCAGAGATAATCGCTAATGGCTCAGATATCTCTTCAGTCAGCTCCTTGAGTATTCTAGGATGCATTTCATCAGGCCCTGGTGACTTGAAGACATCTAATTTGTCTAAGTAATTTTTATCTTGTTCTTTCCCTATTTTGCTTCTGAGCTTACCTCATTTTCACTGGCATTCACTATGTTAGATGTCCAGTCACCACCAACCTTCTTGGTGAAAACCAAAACAAAGAAGTCATTAAGCACTTCTGCCATTTCCACATTTTCTGTAATTGTTCCCCCCCCCCGCCCATTGAGTAATTGGCCTACCCTGTGCTTGTCTTCCTCTTGCTTCTAATGTATTTGTGGAATGTTTTCTTGTCATCCTTGATGTCTCTAGCTACTTTGATCTCGTTTTGTGCCTTGGCCTTTCTAATTTTGTCCCTTCATTCTTGTGTTATTTGTTTATAGTCATCCTTTGTAATTTAATCTAGTTTCCACTTTTTGTAGGACTTTTTTTGATCATTGAAGATCTCCTGTTTAGGCCAGGGTGGTCTCTTGCCATACATCTTATCTTTCCTATGCAGTGGTATAGTTTG
>NW_020699899.1:0-1639 GCF_002925995.2 Terrapene triunguis | reverse complement strand
AATTGTCTTCAATTGTTTTTCCCCTTAGACTGGCTTCCCATGGGATCTTACCTACCAACTCCCTGAGTTTGCTAAAGTCTGCCTTCTTGAAATCCATTGTCTTTATTTTGTTCTTCTCCCTCCTACCATTCCTTAGAATTATGAACTCTATCATTTCATGTTTCAGAGTAGCAGCCGTGTTAGTCTGTATCCGCAAAAAGAACAGGAGTACTTGTGGCACCTTAGAGACTAACAAATTTATTAGAGCATAAGCTTTCGTGGGCTACAACTCACTTCTTCGGATGCATATAGAGTGAAACATATATTGAGGAGATATATATACACACATACAGAGAGGATGAACAGGTGGGAGTTGTCTTACCAACTCTGAGAGGCCAATTAAGTAAGAGAAAAAAACTTGTGTGATAATCAAGATAGCTCAGTACAGACAGTTTGATAAGAAGCAAGTGTGAAAATACTTACAAGGGGAGATAGATTCAATGTTTGTAATGGCTCAGCCATTCCCAGTCCCTATTTAGCCCTGAGTTAATTGTGTCTAGTTTGCATATCAATTCCAGCTCAGCAGTCTCTCGTTGGAGTCTGTTTTTGAAGTTTTTCTGTTTTAAGATAGCCACCCGCAGGTCTGTCATAGAATGGCCAGACAGGTTAAAGTGTTCTCCCACTGGTTTTTGAGTATTATGATTCCTAATGTCAGATTTGTGTCCATTAATTCTTTTGCGTAGAGACTGTCCGGTTTGGCCAATGTACATGGCAGAGGGGCATTGCTGGCACATGATGGCATATATCACATTGGTAGATGTGCAGGTGAACGAGCCCCTGATGGTATGGCTGATGTGATTAGGCCCTATGATGATATCACTTGAATAGATATGTGGACAGAGTTGGCATCGGGCTTTGTTACAAGGATGGGTTCCTGGGTCAGTGTTTTTGTTCAGTGATTGCTGGTGAGTATTTGCTTTAGGTTGGGGGGTTATCTGTAAGCGAGGACAGGTCTGTCTCCCAAGATCTGTGAGATCTAAGGTGCCACAAGTACTCCTATCATTTCATGATCACTTCCACCCAAGCTGCCTTCCACTTTCAAATTCTCAACCGGTTTCTCCCTATTTGTCAAAATCAAATCTAAAACAGCCTTTCCCCTAGTAGCTTTCTCCACGTTCTGAAATAAAAAAATTGTCTCCAATGCATTCCAAGGACTTGTTGGATAATCTGTGCCCTGTTGTGTTATTTTCCCAACAGATGTCTGAGTAGTTGAAGTCCCCTATCACCACCAAGTCCTGTGCTTTGGATGATTTTGTTAGTTGTTTAATAAAAGCCTCATCCACCTATTCTTCTTCATGGTTAGGTGGTCTGTAGTAGACCCCTACCATGACATGACCCTTGTTTTTTACCTCTTTTATCCTTACCCAGAGACTTTCGACAACTGTCTCCTATTTCCATCTCAACCTCAGTCCAAGTGTATACATTTTTAATATATAAAGTAACACCTCCTCCCTTTTTTCCCTGCCTGTCCTTCCTGAGCAAGCTGTTCCCTTCTATACCAATATTCCAGTCATGCGTATTATCCCACTAAGTCTCTGTGATGCCATCTATGTCATAGTTGTGTTTATTTACTAGCATTTCAAGTTCTTCCTGCTTATTC
>NW_020699898.1:0-1332 GCF_002925995.2 Terrapene triunguis | reverse complement strand
TACCATGAGAGTCAGATTCTTGATCTAGAGAAATAAAAATTCAGCATCACTTTAAATTACAGTCAACTTTATTTCACAAACATTTTAGACTGGATTTATCATTTCAAAAAAGGTGCTGCAGAACAAGTTTTAGGAAATGTTCCCAAAGAATAAGTTTTAGCATGAACATCTGGTCTCAAGCTAATGTGTGTAACTACAAGAAAATGTTTGTGACTTTAGCACTAAATCAAATACCATAATGCTAAAGATCACCCAAAAATGTCCAGTAAGGCTTACTTGGTTATTAACTGTTACCGGTAAATAATTTCAGCCTTGCAGACGTGCCTTGAAAGTTTACCTGCCCAGATAAATAATCTACTCATTTAATGTTGAAGACAGTGAAGAAACTAATGATATTTTACTTACCATCAAAAGCAATTATTCACTCTGGTGAGTGAGTGATAACAACTTTGAAAAGCTGATTCATTGAATATTGGGAAGAGGTTCTTGATTTTATATTGACACTACCCTAATAAGTTAAGTTTTTAATTATATTTGTTGGAGCACAGAAGCTTTCAGGCATGGGTGCCCATAAATTAATATTTATTATAATAATGTAGACAGTGTATTTATTTAATATAGCAGCATCCAAGAATTTTAGCTTTCAGTCACACAAATGATAAAAATTGCCATTTTTTGCCACATATGAAGAAACATGCTAACATGCTTAAGGCCAAGATTTGCTTTAATGTACATTGATTTAAATCCAGAGCAACTCTACTATTGTCAGTGGAGACATTCCAAAGTTCACCGCTGTAACGGAGAACTGAATGTTTCTGAATGGCAGAATAACCCACATACTCTACCTCCACATACAGTTGTTCAACAATCACATTCCTTCCAACAAGTGTGGATTTCAGCTGAGTGACCAGTCTCTCCATTTCATTGATTTCCAGTTTCAGCAACTGAAAGTCCAACTCAGTGTAAGAAACACTGGTCGACTCCATATGTTCCACCTTGATGGTTAGGTTTCGGATTTTCTGTTCATACATTTCAATTGCTTTGGTATATTGGCTAACCTAAAAAAAAACAAGCAAATTTTCAAGTTCAGTTTAACAAATATAACAGGCATGTTTGACATCTTCTTTACATCTGTGCAATCCCACTGGGACTGCATGTGAATTAATGAGGGCAGAATTTCATTCATAATCTTCACTTTTTTATTCTGCACTGTAACAAGGGCAACCACATTGTGAGCAACCCCTCATGGGCAGAAGTCATCCTGCAACACCAGCCTCTGTTTCCCCCACAAGGGCCCCTTATGCAGACTCCACACTCTTTTTCTGAGCTCAA
>NW_020699897.1:0-2240 GCF_002925995.2 Terrapene triunguis | reverse complement strand
TTTGCTGTCTTTCCCCTGCTCTCTCAGGGTCCCCCTTGCCTTAGCAGACTACTGCCAGCACTTCCTAGCTGGAATCTTTGGCTACATCTATACTGCCCTGTAGTTCGGACTGCAGGGTGCACTAAAGTGCTGCTCTATAACTCCCCTGTGTGGATGCCAGGGACTTGAACTAGCAGGTTCCTTCTTCATATTAACATAGTCCTGTTTGAAGAGGATTACATGAAGGCAAATTAGGAACTTTATAGGTTGCACCTGCAGTATCCACACAAGTGAGTTACAGTGCAGCAGCTTGGTGCGCATTGCTATTCACACCCCTGTGGTCCAAACTGCTGGACAGTATAGATCAGGGTGCCCAACCTATGGCCTGTGGACCACACACAGCCCACCAGAGCATTTAATAAGGCCTGCGGCCTGCTTCAACACAATATACTAACGGCCAATTTATTAGCGTTTTTTCATCATGTTTACATCATTTTAGTTTACACATGTAAATAGACAATATCGTACACAGAAACAACTTATCTAAATACATACAAAACCAGCTGAACTTCAAATATAAATCAATACAAGTGACTTTACATCTTATTAAAATATGTAGAATCTGTTTGGCCCACATAAGGTTTATGTGGCACGCCTGTGTAATAAGGTTGGGCACCACTGGTGCAGATAAACCCTTAGTCACAAATCCCAGGACTCTGCTGGAGCCTCCTCACTCCCAGCAGTCTTTGCTCTCCCTGAGTTTTCCCCTCACTTCAGCTTCCAGCTACTCTTTATCGGGGAATCACCTGATCCCTGTCAGGTGTGCCTCCTTCAGTAATCAGGGCTGGCTAGCCACAGCAATACCGAGTTTACAACAGTGCCATGGGGCCCAGCCCATGCTCAAAAGGGCCCCCAGCCTGGCCTGCTCTGTTTGCACTTTGCCCTGAGGTCCCGCCAGCCCATTGGCTCCTCTATTCTCCCGGCCCCTCCTCCCCCACTGCCCACTCCTCTCTGACCCCTTGCCCCACCCGCCTTCTCCTCTCCACCCTCTGGCCGGACCCCAGTGCAGCTCTGGCTCTGACCAGTCTTGGCCAGTTTGGGATGAGGGGCCAGTAGGGGGGCTTGGCTGGGCCCCTCCAGGCAAGAGGGTCCTGAGGGAGCCAGGCTGGGGCAGTGGCAGGCCCTCACCTGGATGAGCATGCTGCTCCCGAGGGGCCGGTGCAATTCCCCATCCCGGGAACGGAACCAGCCTCGACCACGCTGCCAGCTCAACCCAGCCAACAGTCAGTCACCTCCCAGTAGAGACAGTGAATGCGGCGGCGGGGGGGGGAGGGGGGGCGGGAAACTGTAGTTGTGGTGGTGGGGCTGTGGGGAAAGGTACTGGGCAGTAGTGGGTGGGGGAGATCTGTGTGTGTTGGGGTTGTGTGGGGGTGCTGGGCAGTAGTGGGGGCTGTGGGTGGGAGGGGGTGGGCAGTTGCAGTGGAGGTTGGGAGGCACTTGGCAGGGTGGTGGTGTGCAGGGCACTGTGCATTTATAGGGAGGTTGTGGGGTCCACTGGGCATAGCAGGTCCAGGGGACACTGGGCCTAGGGAGTGGGGTGGTGTTGGGCAGGGGACTGTGGGGCATGGCCCAGGCCCGCCCCCAAGGGGAAGGGGCACTCTGGCAGCACAGGGCCAGGTGGGCCAGTGTGCATCTGGCAACTGCCGGTTTGTGAAAAGTGCCCTTGCACTGGGCTGGGCAGAGCAGAGCCGCCCCCCCCCATGCAATGCCCCATTGGCCCAGCTGGCGCCTCACTCCGGGGACCAACCTCCCCACTCCATGCTCTATTGCTCCCATCGGGGCCCACAAATATGTTTGGTGCCGGGTTCACAAAAGGTTAATCTCAGGGAGAGTTAATCCCAAACCCTCCAGCCTGTACAGGGCAAACCACCTGCTTACACTCACTAATGTTCCCTCTATGAGCTAACTTTATCCAGGATTATATAGAATTTCAGGGGGAAGATTCTACCAGGAAATCTGCAGTGATTATTTCAGAGAAGTGATGTACATGAAGAAGGTTGGAGTATGTCTACACAGCCCACAGCTGTGAGTCTCTGAGCCCCAGTTGACAGTGCTAAAAATAGCCCCCTCCCTAGGCCTCAGAGCCTGTGCTGCAGCCTAAGCCGTAACACCTACACCGCTATTTTTAGCACATAATGCAAGCCCAGATCTGTGGACCTGGGCTTGGAGACTCACTGCTGTGGCCTGCCACTTGCTGTGTA
>NW_020699896.1:0-1401 GCF_002925995.2 Terrapene triunguis | reverse complement strand
TACCATGAGAGTCAGATTCTTGATCTAGAGAAATAAAAATTCAGCATGACTTTAAATTACAGTCAACTTTATTTCACAAACATTTGAGACTGGATTTATCATTTCAAAAAAGGTTCTGCAGAACAAGTTTTAGGAAATGTTTCCAAAGAATAAGTTTTAGCATGAACATCCGGTCTCAAGCTAATGTGTGTAACTACAAGAAAATGTTTGTGACTTTAGCACTAAATCATATACCATAATGCTAAAGATCACCCAAAAATGTCCAGTAAGGCTTACTTGGTTATTAACTGTTACCGGTAAATAATTTCAGCCTTGCAGACGCGTCTTGAAAGTTTACCTGCCCAGATAAATAATCTACTCATTTAATGTTGAAGACAGTGAAGAAACTAATGATATTTTACTTACCATCAAAAGCAATTATTCACTCTGGTGAGTGAGTGATAACAACTTTGAAAAGCTGATTCATTGAATATTGGGAAGAGGTTCTTGATTTTATATTGACACTACCCTAATAAGTTAAGTTTTTAATTATATTTGTTGGAGCACAGAAGCTTTCAGGCATGGGTGCCCATAAATTAATATTTATTATAATAATGTAGACAGTGTATTTATTTAATATAGCAGCATCCAAGAATTTTAGCTTTCAGTCACACAAATGATAAAAATTGCCATTTTTTGCCACATATGAAGAAACATGCTAACATGCTTAAGGCCAAGATTTGCTTTAATGTACATTGATTTAAATCCAGAGCAACTCTACTATTGTCAGTGGAGACATTCCAAATTTCACTGGTGTAACAGAGAACTGAATGTTGCTGAATGGCAGAATAACCCACATACTCTACCTCCACATACAGTTGTTCAACAATCACATTGCTTCCAGCAAGTGTGGATTTCAGCTGAGTGACCAGTCTCTCCATTTCATTGATTTCCAGTTTCAGCAACTGAAAGTCCAACTCAGTGTAAGAAACACTGGTCGACTCCATACGTTCCACCTTGATGGTTAGGTTTCGGATTTTCTGTTCATACATTTCAATTGCTTTGGTATATTGGCTAACCTAAAAAAAAACAAGCAAATTTTCAAGTTCAGTTTAGCAAATGTAACAGGCATGTTTGACATCTTCTTTACATCTGTGCAATCCCACTGGGACTGCATGTGAATTAATGAGGGCAGAATTTCATTCATAATCTTCACTTTTTTATTCCGCACTGTAACAAGGGCAACCACATTGTGAGCAACCCCTCATGGGCAGAAGTCATCCTGCAACACCAGCCTCTGTTTCCCCCACAAGGGCCCCTTATGCAGACTCCACACTCTTTCTGAGCTCAAAATACCCCTCCTTGGGGCCTGGGTTTATTCACAAAATATAAACTACAAATAAAACAGAGTCCCAAATTAAA
>NW_020699895.1:0-8067 GCF_002925995.2 Terrapene triunguis | reverse complement strand
CCCCCAGCCTGACCCCCGTGCCAAAGCATGTGGGGATCTGGAATTCATTCACTGCCCTCACTGCTGGGGGTGGAAAGCAGATTTCATTTCTTCCTGGGGCTTCTGTGGAGCCCTGCTGATAGACGCTGCAGAGAGACTGTGTTGAATTGCTGCCTCCCCCAGCCACCTGTATCATGCCCCTTCTTGGTCAGCACCAGCCATTTGTGGGGCTTGGTTGGCCAGAGCAGAGGTTACAGCCATTCTGTGCTACTGTAACTTCCCCCTGATCAATTTTCTCCTCTGGGGACACTCTTCTAGAAGATGGTGTAGCCCTGGGTTTTGCTCCTTTGCGGAAAACCACTACCAGGCTCAGATTCAGCAAAGCATTTAAACACGTGTTTAAGTGCTTTACTGACTGGGAATGACCACTGAGACCTCATTTCCAGATATAACACACAATGTAGGCACTGGGCTGTAGTTCTGCAAATGGCAATTAGCATGGCTAAGAACATGGCCTCAGTACTTGGCACATATACTGATGTTTGGAGGTGCTCATCCCTCAGCTAATGCAGTGCAAGAAAGATAATGCAGATGATGCAAAGTGGCTTGCAACCTGCCAACTCCATAAATCAATTTGAGCCATTTGCCTTATATCTCTATTGTGTATCGCTACCTCTGGCATTATGGTTTGTTCTTAACTGTTGACATATTGACTATTACTGAACTTAACTCACAGCGATCTTATTTCAAAATTAAATGGATATTAATTCTTCTATAAATCTGTGATTTGTTTCAAATAATATTGCTGGTACTGAGGTACTACTAAGAGAGTTTGGATGAAGGCAAAACATTACTACTACTACTAAACTCATATATATGCAACCTCAATTTTTCATGTCATTAAACTGAACCCATTCCAACTTTATTTTAGTAATTACTGTGCTGTTTCATAAATAAAAAAAACATGTTCAATAGAGAGACCTTTTCTTACAAAAGAAATAAATTATTATTTCTTCCCTTAAAGAGATCTCTCTGCTGAACACTTGTTTGTTTCTTATTTATGAAACCATGCATGAATTATTAAAATAAAGTTAGGAACACGTTCAGTTTAATTACATGAGAAAATGTGCGAGGTTCCATACAGTGGATGTTTGATTTTTGAAAACTCTCCAAGAAACAGTATAAAAAAAAAAAAAAAAAAAAGCCCTCTCTGTGGTAGTCAGGGTGGGTTCTCTGTCTTCTGCACAGGTTCAGAGTAATTCATTGTTGTTTATTTAATCCTAACTTGCCTTCCTGTCTGGATCTTTTGGAAAAAAATACACAAAAGAAACAAAGTGTCATGTCATTTTGTAAATATTGGGAGGCACTTGAAATAAATCCATATGAATTATTCAGACTTTAGCATTTTTAACTCCTTTTTTACTGTGTTAAGCCTCTGATCATTGAAGTTCCAAGATTAATGCCGTATCTTGTCTCTTTTTCAGAGGTGGGCTGCATGTTCATGTGGGGGAATAAGGTAGAGGGAGCCAAGAAAACACATACGCTTTATTCCCACACACAGGCTATCCAGACTTTGGGTCAGGAGGCGCAGGGGGAAGTGGCGCTGCACATTTGCTTGCCAATGCTCACTCCTCTTCCCCTCAGAAGTGCATGGAGAGGCGGGAAGCCATGGCTCCACACCCCCAGTGTGCCAGTCACCACAGCTAAGCTGGCAGGCTGGGGGTTGTGACAGCAGTGAATTGATATCCTTGTGCCCTGGGTTCTCTCCAAGCTGCGTGGCTATGCAGCCACCCAGCAGTCTATCAAGTGCCACACACTTCAGGTGCCCCTCCACCTATGGTCACGCTGCTCCTGCCCTCTGCCTTGGAGCCCCATGCCAGCCTCCCGCTTGCTGTGCAGAGCGGGGGTGAGAGGAGTGGGGCGTGGGGGGGGGGACACCACGACAAGGCTCAGAAGTGGGATGGAGCTTGCTAGCGGCTGCTGCTGTGTCTGAACAAGCAGGCTTCAGACTGGTGAGTGCCAATCTACTTAAAGGGGCAATGCATGTCTCTCTTTCTCTCTCACACACACACAGTCTTTCACACTCACCTCCCAACACATACTTGTATTATTATTATTGTTGGTACTTCTTGATACTTCCTGCAACGCACATATACTCTCTGTAATTTTATTCTTTCAAAGTTCAGTTATTTGAGTGTTTTGACTTGTCTATGCATTTCATAATTATTTCTCTCTTACATTTAAATAATTTAATTCTTCGAGTAGTGAGTTCTAAAATTCCTAATCTGTCGTGGCTGGAGTACTTATCCCTATGGTAACTTTCAGAATATAGATACAGTTTTTTTGTGGTGGT
The DNA here is from genome assembly GCF_002925995.2 of Terrapene triunguis. Taxonomy (NCBI): domain Eukaryota; kingdom Metazoa; phylum Chordata; order Testudines; family Emydidae; genus Terrapene; species Terrapene triunguis. The sequence continues at coordinate 5,735 of NW_020699895.1, read as the reverse complement.
GCACATTTGCACGTTACCTCGGTAATTTGGTGCACATACAATTAATTCTGCACATGGATGGAGAAAGTTAGAGAGAACATGGCCTGTGGCCCCTGAAGAACAAGACGGAAAGGGAAAATGGGACTCTGTGGACCACAATTTTTCCTGTGTTGCTGCTGGGGCAGCCCAGCAATGTGCTACCTCTTCTAAGGGGCTGAGACACCATCCAACCCAGAAATAGTAAGTTCCCTGGGGAAGGGAACATATTACATTTTGGTCCCAGTCCTGTGATCTGACCCATGCAGGCAGACCCTTACACCCATATTGATTCACACTGATATCAGGGGAACAGGGATGCATCCACCTGGATCAGATTGCTGGAGTGGGCCTGTGTTTGTACAAACACCATGGAAATGTCCAGCCCTAAATTAGCATATCCATAATTAAGTCAGACATTTCAAATAATAACTGGCACCACTACATTACCTGCAAAAGATAGCCAGACCATAGCCATTTCTTTTCCTACATCCCAGCTTTACTTATATGGGGGGGTGCATGAAATCTGCTGATTTGGGGCAGTAACTAGTGACAGAGGTGCTGGAAACTGCTGCATGCATGGTAGAAGTAATGAGTTTTTATTATCAGCACATTTACTGAATCCTATCTTGGACTGGGCCATGCACTAGAAAACTGCCGTCAGAGAGCAGGCTAGATGGAGAACAGTTCTTTCGTTCTGATAGGTTGCTTGAGAAGAGACCTGCTCTCTCTACACAGTGTCAACGAGCAGCAGCTTGGGATGCAGTGTTTGAGGAGCTGTATTCCAAAGTACTGCAAGAGCGAGTAACTTTAATTAAACCCTCCCTAGACAAGTTAAGGATTCTTCAGGCTTTCCCAAGTCCACTTTACCCAACCAAAACATGAAGCGGGGGGAGGGGTGAACAGATCTGAAAACAGGACAAAGGGTCAGTGTAATACAAATATTATAAATACAGTATGAGCCGAAAGTGGTTTGACAGGAATCAAGGTTGTGGAGGAAATGTATGGAAATCTGTACGTAACTGCTTAAAGGCATTAGGGAGTTTTGGTAGTCTGGTGTGAGCAGCCATGCACTGCCTTCAAAGGGACCCATCCAGGAAATCCAGCAAACTCAGTTATTCGCCCCGTTCCCAAACAGCAACCTCTCCCTTCCACTTTCTCTCGGTTAAGGAAATGGACTGTACTGTGTGTGCAATCAGTCACTGTAGAAAGTTTTATGTATTGGGGGTAGCCATGTTAGTCTGTATCCACAAAAACAACGAGGAGTCCGGTGCCACCTTAAAGACTAACATTTATTTGGGCATATGCACAAAGGTGACACTGGACTCTGTTTCTGTAGAAAGTTTTGAACAATATGACATGAAATGAAAGATTGCGCCCACGGCAAAGAAGTGCATTTCATCTGCTCCCCTTCCTTCCTTCCCCACTATGCACAGAAAGTCAGGCTAAGCAGGCTTTGTGTGGGCTGGTTGAGGATCTGAATCTGTGTCTCTATCTAGTTATTTACAAAGTAGTAGCTGAGCACTTCCACTTCCTAGCAGACAGGCAAATTCTCAGGCTCTCCACCGTTGCTATTCCAGTCCAGGGCTGGAGTAGGAACCATGGCACTGATAATAAACCATACTGAAGGGGAGTATATCACTGGATTTACCTAATGGCACACCCAGAAATCACAATCCCATCCTGCTTCCAGACTCCCACCAAGCCTTGTTTTGAGCTATTTGACGTTGGTGGCAACCTTACCTCTACCATGCACAAGACATATGGAGTCCCTCCCTATGGCCTCTCCACAGCTTCACACACCCCTCAAACAAGAGAACCACTGAGGTTCCCTTGCACTAGGAGCCTTCTTCAGCTCCTGTGCCAATGGGAGAAGTGCACCCAGAAACCATCCAAAAAGTACTTGGCTATGTCCTCAACTGGTATAAATGGTCATAGTCCAACCAAAATCAATGGAGCTATGGCAACTTATGCCAGCTGAGGATATGGCCTTCCGTGTCATTCCCTGTGCTAAGAAAGCTGCTGCACTCTGCAGGCATGCCACATTCAAGTCAACCAGAAAGAGGTCCACCAACTCTGAAATGAGCCCCTCCTCCTCCCCTCACATACACCTGCTGACCACAGCGCTATAGTTAAAGGATTTAGCACTTTTTAACTGTAAGAAAGACTTGTTCTCAGGCGTGTCAAGAAAGAGGCAGCCTCTCTGCACACCATCACCCTCAATAAATCAATGAAGTGCCCTTCAAATGCTTTTTAAACTCTACACTTTCCACTGAACCATTGGTAAGCCTTTCCTAAGGAGTGTATTTTCCCCTCCCCGCATCATCTGACCCAACAGAGAAGGTGCTGTTCATTTTTCCTATCAGAGACAAACTGCACTGGCTGCCTGCAGTGCTGGCAAACCCTGAAGAGGCCACAGAGGGAAAACTTACTTCCACCAGTTCCTCTCTCCTGCTAATGGGAAGCTTGAAATAACTGACCTGAAGATGGTAGGAGGCAAGTGCTGGTAGGTAATAGATGTGCACTATCTGTACAGTGAAAAGTTCTCTGCTTTGTTCAAAGGTTTCTCCAAACTTTGTTATTAGTCTGGTTTACCTCTGATTTGCTAGCCAAATTGTTAGGTACAGGTGAAAAAGCAGTCGTCTTCTTCCCCCATTGTATCATGAACATTTTAATATCTTCTTTTTGCCAAATTATTCTAAAGCAGAAGTCATAAAAATATATACAAGGGAGGAAATAACATTGCTTGAAAAATCCTCTTGCCTACTCATTAGTGACTGGGAAGCTTTCCCTTAAGGAAAGCTACTAATTGCTACAGAATTTAAACTTTCTTTAAAAACAAAAACAAACAAACAAAAAAACATGGCTCCATTGAAGACAATGGCAAAACTCCCACTGAGTTCAATGGGACTAGGATTTCACCCTAAGATTCTAGCCTTTATGGCTCAGAATAAATTTCTGCATATTAATCAAATGTAAACTATGCAATGTTGTCTTCTTGAGTCTGCATACAAACAGCTCCAGTGCATCAGCTGCTGCTTAAATTTCCCAAGCAGAAGTAGAGTGACACTGACAAGACACAGATCACTTTCACAGAAGTTATCCATGATCAGAGCTAGTTAGAAAAGCCATATTTTAAACCACAAAAAGAGTTTGGAAGAAGGGAAAACATTACTTTTCATACTGTTGTACTACATCTCTACCTTGATATAACGCTGTCCTTGGGAGCCAAAAAAATCTTACCCCGTTATAGGTGAAACCACGTTATATCGAACTTGCTTTGATCCACCGGAGCACGCAGCCCCGCCCCTCCGGAGCACTGCTTTACCGCGTTATATCCAAATTAGTGTTATATTGGGTCGTGTTATATTGGGGTAGAGGTGTATGTTCCAACTTTTTCTACTTGAAAAACAGTAAGAGTATGTGAAAGTGTTCATTTCCTGCCCTCATCTTTCATATCAGCCTGTTGCTACAGGTTAGTACATGTCTGGCAAATTTCCCCAAGACCTGTGATTTATTGTCATTTCATTTAACTCAGTCTTCTTCCTACTTCTCCCATCCCTTCTCATGTGATTTATACACAGAATGCTTACCTGGTGGGAAATAGGAGGGTGTAGTGGTTTGATTTCTATGTTTTTCACATTCCTTCAATCGATTCTGGAGAGCCACAATTTCTCGATGAATTGCAAGGATATTGTTTTTGTCCAATGATTCCAGATCATTTACCATGAGAGTCAGATTCTTGATCTAGAGAAATAAAAATTCAGCATGACTTTAAATTACAGTCATCTTTATTTCACAAACATTTTAGACTGGATTTATCATTTCAAAAAAGGTGCCGCAGAACAAGTTTTAGGAAATGTTCCCAAGAATAAGTTTTAGCATCAACATCAGGTCTCAAGCTAGTGTGTAACTGCAAGAAAATGTTTTTGAAGACAGGGAAGAAACTAATGGTATTTTACTTACCATCAAAAGCAATTATTCACTCCAGGTGAGTGAGCGATAACAATTTTGAAAATTTGATGTATTGAATATTGGGAAGGCGTTCTTGATTTTATATTGATTGGGTCACTACCCTAATAAGTTAAGTTTTTAATTATATTTGTTGGAGCACAGAAGCTTTTAGGCATGGGTGCTCATAAATTAATATGTATTCTGATAATGTAGACATTAAATAAATATACTATAGCAGCATCCTAGAACTTTAGCTTTCAGTCACACAAATGATAAAAATTGCCATATATGAAGAAATATGCTAAGGTTACCATATTTCAACAATCAAACAAGAGGACGGGGGGGGGGCATCCTAGCCCCGCCCCCATCCCCTCCCCCTGACTGCCTCCCTCAGAATCCCCAACCCCCCCGCTCCTTGTCCCCTGACTGCCCCCTCCTGGGACCCCTGCCCCAACTGCCCCCCAGGACCCCACCCCCTACCTAAGCCTCCCTGCTCCTTGTCCCCTGACTGCCCCCTCCTGAGACCCCCCCACCCTAACTTCCCCCCCTAGGACCTTACCCCCTACCTGTCCCCTGACTGCCCTGACCCTTATCCACACCCCCACCCCCAGACAGACCCCCGGGATTCCTAAACCCATCCAACCACTCCCTGTCCCCTGACTGCCCTCCTCCCCAGAACCCCCAACCCATCTACCCCCCCTGCTCCCTGTCCCCTGACTGTCCCTTCTCCAATCCCCTGGCTCCCTTACCGTGCCGCTCAGAACAGAGCGCACAGCCCGGTCCCGGAGCGGCACGCTGGGCAGCAGGGGAGGGGGAGGAGGAGGAGCTCTAGAGCTGCTGGAGGCCGCCTGGCCAGTGATCTGAAGCTGCAGGGGAGAGGAGGGGGGGAAGCGGAGGAGAGGCTCTGGCTGCTGGAGTGGAGCCCCATGCGAGTGGCTCAATCCAGCCGGCCGCCCTGTCACCCGCGCTGTGCTCTTGGGGGGGGGGGGGGGAGGAAGAGAATGCCAGACATTTTTAGATATTTACAAATTCCCTCCCCGGACATTATTTTTAACCCCAAAAGCCGGACATATCCAGGAGAATCCGGACGAATGGTAACCCTAGAAATATGCTAACATGCTTATGGCCAAGATTTGCTTTAATTGACACATTTAAATCCAGAGTAACTCCACTGACAATAGTAGAGACATTCCAAATTTCACTGGTGTAACAGAGAACTGAATGTTTCTGAATGGCAGAATAACCCACATACTCTACCTCCACGTATAGTTGTTCAACAATCACATTGCTTCCAACAAGTGTGGATTTCAGCTGAGTGACCAGTCTCTCCATTTCATTGATTTCCAGTTTCAGCAACTGAAAGTCCAACTCAGTGTAAGAAACACTGGTCGACTCCATATGTTCCACCTTGATGGTTAGGTTTCGGATTTTCAGTTCATACATTTCAATTGCTTTGGTATATTGGCTAACTTTAAAAAAAAAAATTTCAAGTTCAGTTTAGCAAATATAACAGGCATGTTTGACATCTTCTTTACATCTGTTCAATCCCACTGGACTGCATGTGAATTAATGAGGGCAGAATTTTCATAATCTTCACTTTTTTATTCCACACTCTAACAAGGGCAACCACATTGTGAGCAACCCCTCATGGCCAGAAGTCACCCTGCAACACCAACCTCTGTTTCCCCCACAAGGGCCCCTTATGCAGACTCCACACTCTTTCTGAGCTCAAAATACCCCTCCTTGGGGCCTGGGTTTATTCACAA
>NW_020699894.1:0-1869 GCF_002925995.2 Terrapene triunguis | reverse complement strand
TGCCTTAGCAGGCTACTGCCAGCACTTCCTAGCTGGAATCTTTGGCTACATCTATACTGCCCTGCAGTTCGGACTGCAGGGTTCACTAAAGTGCTGCTCTGTAACTCCCCCGTGTGGATGCCAGGGACTTGAACTAGCAGGTTCCTTCTTCATATTAACATAGTCCTGTTTGAAGAGGATTACATGAAGGCAAACTAGGAACCTTATGGGTTGCACCTGCAGCATCCACACAAGTGAGTTACAGTGCAGCATCTTGGTGCGCATTGCTATTCACACCCCCGTGATCCAAACTGCTGGACAGTGTAGATCGGGGTGCACAACCTATGGCCTGTGGACCATACACAGCCCATCAGAACATTTCATAAGGCCTGCGGCCTGCTTCAACACAATATACTAACGACCTATTCATTAGCATTTTTTCATCATGTTTACATCATTTTAGTTTACGTATGTAAATAGGTTGTTTCTGTGTACGATATTGTCTATCTAAATAGCAGTGCTTCTATATCATGATGCCAACTTTTCCCAACCTAGCGCTAAAAATTTCCCAAATCTGGTGACATTTTCCCAGTTTGGGAAATTTTTGGTGCAAGCCAGTGCTTCTATATCCTGGGAAATTTCCCAAAATCTGGGATTTTTTAACAGCATGTGCCCTGCAGTTTCCCAATTTGCCCTGCAATTTCCCAGCGTGAAACATTTTACTCAAAATTGCCCAGATTTGGGGAAATTTCCCAGGATATAGAAGCACTGCTCCTCTCCACCCCCTGGCCAGACCCCAGGGCAGCTCTGGCTCTGACCAGTCTTGGCCAGTTTGGGATGAGGGGCTAGTGGGGGGGCTTGGCTGGGCCCTTCCAGGCAAGAGGGTCCTGAGGGAGCCAGGCCGGGGCAGGCCCTCACCTGGCTGAGTGTGCCTCTCCAAAGGGGCTGGCGCAATTCCCCACCCTGGGACTGGAACCAGCCTCGTCCATGCTGTCAGCTCAGCCCAGCCGACACAGTCACCTCCGAGTATGGCCGGTGAGCAGGGGCACTGTGTAGTTGTGGTAGTGGGGCTGTGGGGAAAGGTACTGGGCAGTGGTGGGTGGGGGAGATCTGTGTGAGTTGGGGCGCTAGGGAGTGGGAGTGCTGGGCAGTAGTGGGGGGCTGTGGGTGGGAGGGGGTGGGCAGTTGTGGTGGGAGTTGGGAGGCACTGGGCAGGGTGGTGGTGTGCAGGGCACTGTGCATTTGTGGGGAGGTTGTGGGGGGTGCTGGGCATAGCAGGTCCATGGTACGCTGGGCCTAGGGAGTGGGGTGGTGTTGGGCAGGGGCTGTGGGGCACGGCCCAGGCCCGCCCCCAAGGGGAAGGGGCACTCTGGCAGCACAGGGCCGGGTGGGCCAGTGTGCATCTGGCAACTGCCGGTTTGTGAAAAGTGCCCTTGAACTGGACTGGGCAGAGCAGCGCCACCCCCACCATGCCATGCCCCATTGGCCCAGCTGGCGCCTCACTCTGGGGACCAACCTCCCCACTCCATGCTGTATTGCCCCCATGGGGGCCCACAAATATGTTTGGTGCCAGCCCCACAAAAGGTTAATCTCAGGTTAAACTCAGGGAGAGTTAATCCCAGGCCCTCCAGCCCATACAGGGCAAGCCACCCGCTTACACTCACTAATGTTCCCTCTATGAGCTAACTTTATCCAGGATTATATAGAAATTCAGGGGGCAGATTCTACCAGGAAACCTGCAGTGATTACTTCAGAGAAGTGATGTACATGAAGAATGTTGGGGTAGGTCTACACAGCCCAAGGCTGCGAGTCTCTGAGCCCCACTCGACAGACACAGGCTCTTGCTACTATGCTAAAAATAGCAGTGCTAAAAATAGCCCCCTCCCTAGA
>NW_020699893.1:0-1780 GCF_002925995.2 Terrapene triunguis | reverse complement strand
GAGAGAGAGAGAGAGAGAGAGACAGTGTGTGTGTGTGTGTGTGTGAGAGAGAAAGATAGTGTGTGTGTGAGAGAAAGTGTGTGTGTGTGAGAGAGAGAGAGAGAGAGAGACAGTGTGTGTGTGAGAGAGAGAGAGTGTGTGTGACAGAGAAAGAGTGTGTGTGAGTGTGTGTGTGTGTGTGTGTGTGTGTGTGTGTGTGAGAGAGAGAGAGTGTGTAAATAGGAATTTTTTTTCAACAAAACTAATGAAAAATGCTAATTCATCAAAACCAATTTTGTATGTGTGTGTGGGGGGGAGAATCAGTTTGGATTAATTTTTTGACTAGGAAAAAAGTTTAGAAATGGTTGAAATATCCCATTTCAATGTTTTTAAACACAAAATTCTGATTTCCAGTTCAAAATGTCTTTTCATTTCAAAATTAAACAAATTATACTGAGAAGAAGAAGAAGAAAAATTAAGATTTTGATAGACCTGAACCTACCCCTCTCCCCAGCCCCTGATTTTCAGTTTGTCAACATTTTTGAGGTTTGTTACTTTTCATCTTAAGTCAGGATGGAGAAAAAAAAAATGAAATCTCAATTTTTTTCACAGGACGGGAAAACCGTTTCCCAACCAGCTGTGATGGTGAGTGAGATTCGGCAAAAAGGTCTCTGGAGAGTGAAGAAGAACCAGATCATTCATCAGCACAGTCATTGTGGTCTATTAAAAGGCAATTGAACTGTCCATTCACCTGGTTGGGCTCAGGTCAGCAAATAGTAGTGGTGAGCTGAGGATACCTGCTCATAGGTAGTATCAGAAGCATACAATTCAAAACAGAACTAAAAACCTGTAGAGCATGTGCAGAACCAACATATGAAGCTGTATTTGCAATCTTTGCCCTCCATTTCCCCCTGCTCACTCCCTTGGCTTTTCTTCTTTCTCTTCCCTGGGTATGTCTTGCACCCGTTTGGATTGCAATTTCATTGGGTTGTGGGCTGTGTCTTTTATTCGTGTGTAAAGAGCTCATCACACTTTGGGTATTGGATAAACAAATAATAAAAAACTACCCAGGCCTGTAAAGTTCACGGCTCAATCAACCCCTAAGACACAAAAACCCAAAGGCTTACAGGCACTGGGAACGCATCTGAAAAATGCAGGAAAACAAAAGCATCTAGCAGCCATGATGCACAGGAGGTCATGCACAGAGGCTAGAGTAGCATAGAAACACAGTGACAGGAAGTCAATCAACATGCACTTCTGCAGGGTGCTTCTGTTGTGGTCCAGCACCCAAGAGGAAATAGCTGAACAATAAGCAATGGACTGGGGTTCTCCTTATAGGTGTCTGGCAGGAAAGCCAGGGTAACAGCATTCCATGTAAGCCATTCTGTCAAATCTCACCTGCATGGCCAGTTTTGCAGGGGCATTTCCCCCCACAATGTCAACAAGTCCCTATTAGATGCTCCACACAGACCTCAGTGTAGAGGTTCCAAAATACACAGCTCCATAGGAAAAGGAGAGTCATTCTGTCTGCCAAATTTCACGTGGGCAACAATGAGAAGCAAGTTCCTCATCGTTCAAGGCTTAGCTAACTCAAACTATTGGGGGTAAGGTGGAACCTTTCCCTGGGAGCAGTTTATCCCATCACTGCAGGGTCGATTGCTCCTGCCTCTGAAGCGGCTGGCCACTGTTGATGACAGGATCCTAGACTAGGTGGATAGGCCACAGTATTTCCGAAGTTCTGAAGATGAGTTTCAGCCCAAAATTCAAAAGCATTAAAGCAGAGTGATGAGTAGCACAGTAC
>NW_020699892.1:0-1730 GCF_002925995.2 Terrapene triunguis | reverse complement strand
GTAAGAGAGAGAAAGATAGTGTGTGTGTGAGAGAAAGAGTGTGTGTGAGTGTGTGTGTGTGTGTGTGTGTGAGAGAGAGAGAGAGACAGTGTGTGTGTGTGAGAGAGAGAGTGTGTGTGTGAGAGAGTGTGTGTGACAGAGAAAGAGTGTGTGTGAGTGTGTGTGTGTGAGAGAGAGAGAGTGTAAATAGGATTTTTTTTTTCAACAAAACAGTAATGAAAAATGCTAATTCATCAAAACCAATTTTGGGGGGGGGGGGGAAAGAATCAGTGTGGATTAATTTTTTGACTGGGAAAAAAGTTTAGAAATGGTTGAAATATCCCATTTCAATGTTTTTAAACAAAAGAATTCTGATTTCCAGTTCAAAATGTCTTTTCATTTCAAAATTAAACAAATTATACTTAGAAGAAGAAGAAGAAGAAAAATTAAGATTTTGATAGACCTGAACCTACCCCTCTCCCCAGCCCCTGATTTTCAGTTTGTCAACATTTTTGAGGTTTGTTACTTTTCATCTTAATTCAGGATGGAGAAAAAAAATGAAATCTCAATTTTTTTCACAGGACAGGAAAACCGTTTCCCAACCAGCTGTGATGGTGAGTGAGATTCGGCAAAAAGGTCTCTGGAGAGTGAAGAAGAACCAGATCATTCATCAGCACAGTCATTGTGGTCTATTAAAAGGCAATTGAACTGTCCATTCACCAAATAGTAGTGGTGAGCTGAGGATACCTGCTCATAGGTAGTATCAGAAGCATACAATTCAAAACAGAACTAAAAACCTGTAGAGCGTGTGCAGAACCAACATATGATGCTGTATTTGCAATCTTTGCCCTCCATTTCCCCCTGCTCACTCCCTTGGCTTTTCTTCTTTCTCTTCCCTGGGTATGTCTTGCAACCGTTTAGATTGCAAATTCATTGGGTTGTGGGCTGTGTCTTTTATTCGTGTGCAAAGAGCTCATCACACTTTGGGTATTGGATAAACAAATAATAAAAAACTACCCAGGCCTGTAAAGTTCACGGCTCAATCAACCCCTAAGACACAAAAACCCAAAGGCTTACAGGCACTGGGAACGCATCTGAAAAATGCAGGAAAACAAAAGCATCTAGCAGCCATGATGCACAGGAGGCCGTGCACAGAGGCTAGAGTAGCATAGAAACACAGTGACAGGAAGTCAATCAACATGCACTTCTGCAGGGTGCTTCTGTTGTGGTCCAGCACCCAAGGGGAAATAGCTGAACAATAAGCAATGGACTGGGGTTCTCCTTATAGGTGTCTGGCAGGAAAGCCAGGGTAACAGCATTCCATGTAAGCCATTCTGTCAAATCTCACCTGCATGGCCAGTTTTGCAGGGGCATTTCCCCCCACAATGTCAACAAGTCCCTATTAGATGCTCCACACAGACCTCAGTGTAGAGGTTCCAAAATACACAGCTCCATAGGAAAAGGAGAGTCATTCTGTCTGCCAAATTTCACGTGGGCAACAATGAGAAGCAAGTTCCTCATCGTTTAAGGCTTAGCTAACTCAAACTATTGAGGGTAAGGTGGAACCTTTCCCTGGGAGCAGTTTATCCCATCACTGCAGGGTCGATTGCTCCTGCCTCTGAAGCGGCTGGCCACTGTTGATGACAGGATCCTAGACTAGGTGGATAGGCCACAGTATTTCCGAAGTTCTGAAGATGAGTTTCTGCCCAAAATTCAAAAGCATTAAAGCAGAGTGATGAGTAGCACAGTAC
>NW_020699891.1:0-4554 GCF_002925995.2 Terrapene triunguis | reverse complement strand
TAGGAGAAAACAGAGTTAATAAGACATACTACTGATTATATAAAAACTAACAATGTTTCATTCCAAGAACAATTGTTAACCAGTTAACTCTGGGAAACTTTCCCGGGAGAGTGCATCAGCCACTTTGTTAGAAGCTCCCGAAATGTGTTGTATTTCAAAATCAAAATCTTGGAGAGCTAAACTCCATCGAAGAAGTTTTTTGTTATTTCCCTTGGCGGTATGAAGCCACTGTAGCGCAGCATGGTCTGTTTGTAGTTGGAAACGCCGTCCCCAAACATATGGGCGTAGCTTTTCCAGCGCGTACACAATGGCGTAGCATTCCTTTTCGCTGATTGACCAGTGGCTTTCCCTCTCAGACAGTTTCTTGCTGAGAAACACGACAGGATGGAATTCTTGATCCGGTCCTTCCTGCATTAAAACTGCTCCCACGCCTCTCTCGGAAGCATCTGTGGTTACTAGGAACGGTTTGTCAAAGTCTGGGGCCCTTAGCACAGGGTCAGACATGAGTGTTGCCTTAAGCTGGTTAAAGGCCTTTTGACACTTATCAGTCCACTGAACTGCATTTGGCTGTTTCTTTCTGGTTAGGTCTGTCAGCGGGGCGGCGATTTGGCTGTAGTGTGGTACAAATCGCCTATAATATCCGGCCAAGCCTAAGAAGGATTGGACCTGTTTCTTTGACTTTGGAACCGGCCACTTTTGGATAGCATCCACTTTGGCCTGTAGGGGATTTATAGTTCCTTGACCCACCTGGTGCCCCAGGTACGTCACTCTGTTTTGGCCTATTTGACACTTTTTAGCCTTAACAGTTAGTCCTGCCTGTCGGATGCGCTCGAAGACTTTTCCCAGGTGCTCCAGGTGTTCTGTCCATGAATCAGAAAAAATGGCCACATCATCGAGGTAGGCAACTGCAGATTCTCCCAATCCCGCTAAGAGACCATCTACAAGTCTTTGGAAGGTGGCGGGTGCATTTCGCAACCCGAAAGGGAGTACATTGAATTCGTACACCCCTGCCTGGGTGACGAAGGCTGACCTTTCCTTAGCGGGTTCATCTAGTGGTACTTGCCAGTACCCCTTGGTTAAGTCTAAAGTAGAGATGAATTGGGCATGTCCCAATTTCTCCAATAGCTCATCTGTGCGTGGCATTGGATAGTTGTCAGGACGAGTTACAGCATTTAGCTTACGGTAGTCCACGCAAAAGCGTATTTCCCCATCTGGTTTGGGAACTAGAACCACTGGAGATGCCCATGCACTGGTAGAGGGGCGGATTATACCCATCTGTAGCATGTCCTGGATCTCCCTTTGTATAGCAGCTTGGGCATGAGGTGACTCCCGGTAGGGTGGGGTTCTAATTGGGTGAGCATTACCTGTGTCAATGGAGTGGTATGCCCGTTCGGTCCGTCCTGGAGTGGCTGAGAAAATCGGTGCAAAGCTTGTGCACAGCTCCTTGATCTGCTGTCGCTGCAGACGTCCCAGGGTTGTGGAGAGGTTCACCTCTTCCACGCCACCATTCCTTGTTCCTTCGTAGTAGACACCTGCAGGCCACTCCGCGTCATCTGTTTCCTGGGCTGTAAACTGGCAAACGTTTAATCCTCTGGAATAAAAGGGCTTAAGAGAATTAACATGGTATACCTTAGGCTTTATGTTGGAGGTGGGGGAGGCTATGAGATAGTTAACAGCTCCTAGGCGCTCCTGGACCGTGAATGGTCCTTCCCACGACGCTTCCATTTTATGGGCCTGGAGCGCCTTTAAGACCATGACTTGGTCTCCTACTTTGAAGGACCGTTCTCTGGAATGTTTATCATACCAGGCCTTTTGCTCTTCCTGAGCATCCTTTAGGTTTTCTTTAGCAAGGGCTAAAGAGTGTCGGAGGGTGTTTTGTAGGTTGCTTACAAAGTCTAGAATGTTAGTTCCTGGAGAAGGCGTAAACCCCTCCCATTGCTGCTTCACCAACTGTAATGGCCCCTTAACCTCGCGGCCATACACAAGTTCAAATGGTGAAAACCCTAAACTGGGATGTGGTACAGCCCTGTAGGCAAAAAGCAACTGCTGCAACACTAGGTCCCAATCATTGGAGTGTTCATTTATGAATTTACGTATCATGGCCCCCAAAGTTCCATTAAACCTCTCCACCAGACCATTGGTTTGATGGTGATGAGGGGTGGCAACCAAGTGATTCACCCCATGAGCTTCCCACAGGGTTTTCATGTTCCCTGCCAGGAAATTAGTTCCCGAATCTGTAAGGATGTCGGAGGGCCACCCTACCCTGGCAAAAATGTCTGCTAATGCCTGGCACACACTTTTAGCCTTGGTGTTGCTTAAGGGTACAGCTTCCGGCCATCGGGTAGCAAAATCCATGAAAGTCAGTACGTACTGCTTTCCTCTGGGTGTCTTCTTTGGGAAAGGACCCAGAATATCCACAGCTACTCGCTGAAATGGGACCTCAATTATGGGTAGTGGCTGGAGAGGGGCTTTAACCTGGTCTTGGGGCTTTCCCACTCGTTGGCACACCTCACAAGACCGGACATAATTAGCAACGTCCTTGCCCATTCCCTCCCAGTGGAAGGACTTCCCCAACCGGTCTTTGGTTCTGTTCACCCCAGAATGGCCACTGGGATGATCATGGGCTAAGCTCAAGAGCTTTACCCGATACTTAGTGGGAACCACCAACTGTCTTTGAGGATGCCAGTCTTCCTGGTGCCCACCAGAAAGAGTTTCCTTGTATAAAAGTCCTTGTTCTACAACAAACCGGGATCGGTTAGAAGAGCTGAGAGGCGGTGGGGTGCTCCGTGCCGCCGCCCAAGCTTTCTGAAGGCTGTCATCTGCTTCCTGCTCGGCCTGGAACTGTTCCCTTGATGCTGGAGACATCAGTTCCTCCTTGGACTGTGGACTGGGGCTTGGTCCCTCTGGAAGCGATGCAGGTGCTGGGGCTGTTTCCACTGACCGTGAACCGCTGTCCGCTGGTGCACTATGTGGTATCTCAGGCTCTGGCTGAGCCTCTTGGGGAGGGTTATCTGCTGCTTCCGCCAGTTCAGGCTCGCTGGTGCCCTCTGGCATTGGAGTTGTAGACGGGTTTGCAAGCGCTGGACTCAGTGCCGGCAATGGTTCTGGTGCTGGTTGCGTTGCCAGTTCCGGTTCCGGGACTGGCTTTGGCTGGGTCTCTGGGATTGGATCCACTACGGCTGTTGCAGTCGTTGGCAGGGGATCCGGTTCCACCACCTGTGTTTGGGTCTCCGGTAACACAGACGGGGCCCTGGTGGACGGCTCAGGAACAGGGATGGGGGTGAAAGCTTGCTTAGCCTGGCTGCGGGTGACTATTCCCACCCTCTTGGCTAGCTTCACATGGTTGGCCAAGTCTTCCCCCAGCAGCATGGGGATGGGATAATTGTCATAGACTGCAAAAGTCCACATTCCTGCCCAGCCCTTGTACTGGACATGCAACTGGGCTGTAGGCAAGGTTACAGACTGTGACACGAAGGGTTGAATTGTCACTGTAGCCTCCGGGTTGATGAGTTTGGGGTCCACTAGGGATTGGTGGATAGTTGACACTTGTGCCCCAGTATCCCTCCAAGCGATAACCTTCTTTCCGCCCACTCTCAAGGTTTCCCTTCGCTCCGAGGGTATGAGAGAGGCATCTGGGTCTGGGGATCTTTGGTGTGATTGGGGTGTAATGAACTGTAATCGGTTAGGGTTCTTGGGGCAGTGAGCCTTTATATGCCCCAGTTCATTACATTTAAAACATCGCCCTGCTAAGGTATCACCGGGGCGATGTTGGTTGGTGGAGACTGGTGGGGTGGGGTGAGAAGGCGTCTGGGGTTTCCCTTGGGATGTGGGTGGGGCCTTGGGTTGTCCCCGGTGGTAAGGTTTTGTTTCGGCTTGCCCCTTCTGATATTCGCTCCAACTGCTACTAGCTTTTTTCTTTTCTGTCACCTCCACCCATTTGGCTCCAATCTCCCCCGCCTCGGTTACAGTTTTGGGCTTCCCATCTAGGATGTACCTTTCTATTTCCTCAGGAACACCCTCTAAAAACTGCTCCATTTGCAATAGGAAGGGCAACTCTTCCGTAGATTTAACATTTGCTCCTGATATCCAGGCATCCCAATTTTTCCCAATGTGGTAGGCATGTCGGGTAAATGACACATCGGGTTTCCACCTTAGGGCTCTGAACCGCCGACGGGCATGCTCAGGTGTTAGCCCCATTCTGATTCTGGCCTTGTTTTTAAAAAGTTCATAACTGTTCATGTGTTCCTTAGGCATTTCAGCCGCCACCTCTGCTAAGGGTCCACTGAGCTGCGGCCTCAGCTCTACCATGTACTGGGGTGGAGGGATGTTGTATCCAAGGCAGGCCCTTTCAAAATTTTCTAAGAAGGCCTCAGTATCATCGCCTGCCTTGTAGGTAGGGAATTTCCTGGGATGGGAAGTGGTACCTGGAGAGGAGTTGTTAGGATGGTCTGATGCACCCTGCCTAGTCCTTGCTGCTTCCAGTTCCATCTCTTTTTCTTTCAGCTCCATCTCTCTCTTGTGGGCCGCCTCTTTGGCTTTCTCTTCTCTGTCTCT
>NW_020699890.1:0-1973 GCF_002925995.2 Terrapene triunguis | reverse complement strand
GTGTGGAACTGGAAATCAATGCCCCAATATTGGCAGGTCAGACATCCGACTGAACTGGTGGACAGAATAATGAGGAGATGGGCGATCCCACCAATCACACCCCTTTGGGGTCCTCCCAATGAGACTAAGGATGGGGGCATTGAGTAGAGGTGAAGCGAGCACACTTGCTGATTGAACAAAGAGGAAGGCGCAGGGTTCATCAAGATGGCTGCCACCCCCAACATTTCCTGGTTCCTAGCCTGACTCCCGTGTTCCATTCTCATCCTCATTCTGAGAGACATTCTGACCAGAGCAGGCCAGAGAGAAGGGACGCAGCTGACACCATCACCTCCATGGGCTCTGGCTAAATCCCATCCCCCACCTGCATGTGAGACTTTGTCTTTCCCCCTTCCTCCCACGTGTCCTTTTCCTTCCCTACCATATGCCTTCTCTTGCCAATCCCTCTCCTTTTTCCTTCTGTCTAATGGAAGTCTGGCTTAGCTATTGACAACACTGCTGTAAGCCTGGGACCAGAAAGAGGCCACTAAATGCAGTACCCTGAACAGCTAGATAAGGTACAAGTTTGCCAAGTCCCAGAGAGGCTGCTGAGACCACGTGTTGTGTTTTTCCAGCAGTGAGGTTGCAAGTGAAATATCAACACCAGCGACAGGAGCTGCATTTTCTATCGTTGCTGTTCTTCTCTTTCCCCTTGTGTGGGTCTTGTTTTGTCGTGAAGCAAACAGGATCCGACTCCAGCCCATCTCAGCTAACTCTCTCGCTTTTCCCCCACACAGGACAGCTGTTACCACTGTTCTAAGTGAATGTCAGATGAGGGCTGAGGAGAGGGTTGGGGGCTCCTAAAGACTCTCTCCTGCTAAAGGGAACAAGGGATGTTGTTAGGATGAAAACCTTATTTAATGCTTTACATTTTAACTGTTTGTCCTTCTGCTGCATCGTCAATAAAGCATTAAAAGAATGTTTAATTGTGCAGCCATGGTGCCAAGCCGGCTGTGGTCTCTGTAGGCCAAACCACAAACCTTGTGTTGAGTTAAGACAATTGGGGCCGTGTTAACACCTTAGGGACCCTATGTTCCATCTAAATTATTACAGTCAACAGGCTGAGTCCTGTGGAGCTACAGGAGAGAGAGAGAAGTCAGAGGGTAAAGGAGAGGGATTGGGACTGTGATGCCCCCCAGGGATACCCAGCATTGTGAGTGGGGTGACCATATGTCTCATTTGTGCCAGGACAGTCCCTTTTTTAAGCCCTACTCCAGCAATCCCGATGTTTTTAGCAAAAGTGGGTATTTGTCATGTTTGCTCTTGCCAACTGATCAAATGCCCATTTTTGTCAAGAAAGTAGAGAGTGGATGAACATGCTGGGGGTGGGTGGGGGGGTGAGTGGCGATGCCAGCCCTGTGCAGGGGGGGGGGGAGGAGGCAGGGCTCGAGCAAGCAACAATGCCTGCCCCAGCCTCGCGTGCACGGGGCAGGCAGGACCCCAGGCTCTCATGGGGGGCAGGCAGAGGTTGGACAAGCAGCGACCCCAGCCACAAGTTGGGAGGGGGGACAGGGCTCAGGCAAGCCCTGCATGGGGAGGGGGAAGGGGGCTGAGGGCTAGCTCCATGTGGTATCCCGTTTTTCCGTTGAGAAATATGGTCACCCTAGTTGTGAGGCACCTCACAACGAGCTGTCCTTAGCATGAGGAAGTCTTGTCTGTGCATCAGCTCCCAGACACCACCAGCCTCTGGCAACACAAACACGACCTGCCAGGCTGCCGCAGACCTCGCGCTCTGTGTGCAGGCTACCGATAGGCGCACAGCAACCTCCGCATCCTCAGAGTGCTCCCTGCAGTGCCCAGGCCCTTCACTGCACACACACAGAATTACGAGGGTTGCCGTCCCCCAGGGGACAGTACACGCCAGCCTGAATTATTTCAACTCAGGATCTCCTCTGCTTAATACCACAGCGCTGAAATATGTGGGGAGTGAAAATAAG
>NW_020699889.1:0-5135 GCF_002925995.2 Terrapene triunguis | reverse complement strand
CCAGTTACACTGTTCCTTCTCAAAACCTGGGTTACAGGCTGAGTTGCCTGAGTACACAGATGCTGACCCAGCCATCCTCCTAGTGTCCTGGGCATCCTGCCCCAAGTGACTAGTGAGGAGACATTTCTGTACCCCCACTATTGCTTCCTCAGTTCCCTCCTCTGGGCCCCCTCTTAAGACACATTTATCTGTGCTCCCTGGGAAGGGTCCTGTCTCTTGTTCATCTGCAGAACTCTGCCAGCTAACAACTGGGACAGTTTCCTTAATTACTGATAATACCTCTCCTGCCCCTGCACCTGAGGGCATGTTGCCTTCTGCTGGAAAGGAGCTAGTCTCAGCCCCTCCCATACATGGAAGAACCCTGCTTCCCTGTGTTACTGAGTCACAGGAATCCTCACCCACCTCAGTGGTTTCCGAGATCCTCTGCCCCTTCTCTGGGCTCTCCTCTGGGACACATTGCTCTGTGCTCCCTAGAGCTGTTTTGCCTCTGGTTTATCTGTGACTTGCTGGCAACTAACAACCTGGACAGTTCTCTCCCTGGCAGGCATTACACCCCCATCCCTTCCTGATGTGGTGTTGCCTCCAGCTGCAGTGCAGGAATTGGTCTCAACCACCCTCCCACCTGGAAGCATGTGGTTTCTCCCTGCTGCAGAAGGATCAAGGAGACTCTCTCCCATTCTCTCAGCAGTTCCTGAGACCTCACCCTTTCCCTCGGGGGTCCCAGCATAAAACTCCCTCCTGCTGCAGGCAAATACTTTAACCTGAGCTACATGGAAAAAATCATTACTAAGGAGCAGGTCGACTAGGAGGTGTTCCATTACCCCCACAGCCAAAACACTTTCCAAACCTTCCCACACCACATGGATTTTAGCTAGTGGTACGAGGAATCTGCTTTCGCCCACCTCCACAATCTCTGCCATTTGGCCAGGCAGCATACTGGCCTTTGGGACCACACTCTGCTTAACCAGAAAGATCTGGGCCCCTGTATCCCTCCGCCCCAAGTATTCCCTGCCATCAGTTTGGACAACCTTAACATGCTCCATATCTGGTTCTGCAGAGGCTAACCTCACAGAACCAATATGATAGGTTTCAATTGCTTGGGGGGTTTCTGTGTTGAGGACAGCAGAACTAACATGAGCTATTGTTTGCCTGCTTCCCCCTAGCACAGGGCATTTATTCCTCAGGTGATCAGTGGAATTACACCAGTAGCACCTTTTGGGCTCTTCTGCTTTTACAGGAGATTTGGGATAGGAGTTACCAGTAGAGGAATGTTTTTGGGTAAGAAAATGTTTAGGCTCCCAGACCCCTTCTCTTTTTCCAGGGGCAAAATGGGATCCTCCCTTCCCACCAGTTTTAAACCCCTCTTTCTGTCGCCTGCCCTCAATAGACACCTGATTCTGTTTGAAGGCATCAGCTAAAAAAGCCATCTCATCCATAGACTTTACATCTTTGTCCCATAGACACTGGTACACATCAGCCTTACATATGCTTAGGAAATGCTCTTGAGCAACAAGATCCAGCATTCCCTCACGCATTTGCCCAACAAATCTTTCATTTTGTTTACATATTCCCCATTACTCATACCAATATCCCTCTTAAGATTCCTAAATTTAACTCTATATGTTTCAGGGGTAATCTGAAAACTTTGCAAAACAGTATCTTTAAATTTACAATAGTCTAAAGCATCTTCAATAGGCATTTCATTGAATACATTTCGAGCTTTACCAGCTAATTTCGCAATCAGGGTAGGAACTCTCTTATCATCAGGGATTTCATGAATTACACACAGCCTTGCGAAGGGAGTCAGATATTCAGCAATATTATCGTCTTCACTGTATGCAGGACATAAGTGTTCCCATTTGTGGATTTTTGGAGTGATGAGAGTCATTGGGGTTGGGGGGTTCTGGTTCTGCTTCTCTAGCAGGTCCAGTTGGTGTTTTCCCTCTCTCTCTTTCTTCCCGCTCTCTCTCTCTTTCTTCCATGGCCCTTCTGTGTGCAGCCTCCTCCCTGGCTGCCTCTGCCTCCCTAATTTCCCTGGCTGTGGCTGCTTCTTTGAGCCTTGTTTCTGCCTGCCACAATTTGAAATTCGCAGTCCTTTGCCTTCTCTTCTGCTTCCAGTCTGGCCAGCTCTAGTGTTGTAGCTGCCTCACTGGTAGTCATTTTTCTGCTTTCTTGTGCTTATTTCCATCACCCGAAATAAACAAACAGAAAATAACAAAACTGTGACCTCCTCCTGAATGTTCTTAGCCACTGCACTTAAGACTCACTTAAAATCACAAATATCAGTGCTTAAAGTGTGAACTCCACTTGCAGTAACAAGCCGTGTATACACCCTGCTCGTTGCACCACTGTGACATTCCCCTGGTGTTATCTGGACCGGTGATCTGCTAGGTCACTCCAATCCTTGACTCTGGGAGCCAGACTTACCCTGCTCTGCTGTGAGAATCCTCACTCCTGGGCTGTTCACACACAGCCTCTGGCATATAAGATGCTCCTTGGATTGTGCAACCGAATGACACTAGCCAATATCTCCGCCCCCAGACAAAACCCTAGGAACTTCCATCTTGCAGTGTCCAATTATGCCGGCTGGATGCTGCAAGCTTATATGAGTTCGTCAATTTAACAAAGAAATCGATATGCACCAGGCTTGTTATCCCAAGAGGAGTCTCTGACATGCTTCAAACCAAACGCACTGCTTCAGGTAGAAGAAACAAACAGATTTATTAACTACAAAGATAGATTTTAAGTGATTATAAGTCAAAGCACAACAAGTCGGATTTGGTCAAATGAAATAAAAGCAAAACGCATTCTAAGCTGATCTTAACACTTTCAGTGCCCTTACAAACTTAGATGCTTTCCACCACAGGCTGGCTGGTTGCCCTTCAGCCAGGCTCTCCCCTTTGATCAGCACTTCAGTCACTTGGTGGTGATGTCTGTAGATGGAGGTGGAAGAGAGAGGAAGAGCATGGCAAACAGCTCTCCCTTTCATCATGTTCTTTCTCCCTTGGCTTTGCCCCCCCCCCCCTTCAGGGTCAGGTGAGCTTTACCTCATCGCAGTTCCAAACTGACCAAAGGAAGGGGGGTGACTCCCTTGAGAGTCTAACAGATTCTTTTGTTGCTGCCTAGGCCAGTGTCCTTTGTTCCCGTGAGGCTGGGCTGGGTTTGTCTCATACATGCCCTGATGAGGAGTGAACTGCCGCTCTGTTCTTGGAGAGTTTTGCCTGGGCCTTTGTAAGCCATGAGGACACATTTTCAGCCTTATAACTATATACATGAAATTACAACCTATAACATTACTATAACAGCAATGCTCAGTGCATCATGAGCCTTTTGAAGACACCCAACATGACAAACTTTGCATTAGATATGCCACACAATCATATTATAAGGATGATCATGGTGGTGTAGGGTGTTCCCAGGAGGTACAGAATGTCACACCACCCTACTCCACTAGGTCCCAGCCCAGGACCCTAGCAACTCCTCGTCACCCTCAGCCTCCTCAGTTGGCAATGCGCTGCGCAGCTCAATGGCTGGTCTGGGATCCAACAGAGAGCACAGCAGGTCTGCCTCCTCCCCTGTCTCAGCCACAAATGAGTTACAGGACCCACCTTTTATACTTTCTGTCCCGTCCCCTGTGCTGCCAGTGGGGAGGGCGGGGGGTTGGCTCCACCCACCAGGGGGCTAGGTCAAGGGCAGTGCATGAACTGCCTGGTTGGAGAGGCTGCCTCTGGCCCTGCCCTTCCCTTCCCTTGCCCCTTCCGTCCCCCTCCCCCTGGCACCCTCTTCTGCCGGAGCCCCGAACTCCCACTGCGGTGGCTAGACACCTCCCACCCCCAGACCCAAGCCATCCGAGCTCCCCAGCCACAGCACACCCAGCCCCAGAATGCCAGGCAGTGTGGCCCCAGCACCCCCACCCCCGGACGGGCAGCCCTAGCGGCCCCAGCTACAGAGTGAAACTCTGGGCGGCACGGCCCCAACGCTCCCAGCCCTGGAGTGCTAGGAAGGTGGCCCCAGCTGCCCCAAGTCCTGGGCTGCAGGACAGCCCGCTCTAGCACCAGCCCCAGCCCAGGCCACAGGGGAAGAGCAGGAAGTAGAAGGGGGCCTCAGGGCAGAGCCACGCCTGGCTCTTTGCGGAGGCTCAGCTTCCCCTGGCCTGCGATATCCACCGCCCATGGGGCGGGCAATGGTCCCTCCCTCTCGGGACTGGAGGGAGGCCACTTGGACTCATTACAGGGTAGTATTTAATCTAGCTGGAGCCAGGCATGAGCTTGTAACAAGAATCAGCTCTTATTTCAGAACCCCAAGAACTAAAGGATGTTGGATCTAGGGATTTGGTTTGACCCATTACAGAGGAGGGCCAGACAACAAATTACTTGGAGTCAGCATCCAAGCTCCCCTCCCCACTCTTTGGCTGGGGGGGGGGGCGGGAATTCCAATTTAGCTTTCTGGGAGCAGCTGCTGCACAAACCATCTATTCAAATATAGGGCGATCTTTTTCAGTTTAACCTTAACTCGGAATGTCCTGGCTCTCCACTTTGAGAACTGAATTGTTCTTCCAGGATGTTGACCCAAGTGTGACATGCTCTCACCCTTAACTCCAGCTTAAGGAAGTTTTGGTCTAGGAATTTGTTTAGTTTTTCAAAAAACACTCAAACCGCTGGCTGACAGGAGGAATGTGGTCACAGCTGGGTCACTGCTTCCCTCCCTCTGCAGAGCTTTGTCGCTCCAAATGTTCTTCCCCCCCTCCCCCTTATATTTCCTTATGAAATACATTAGGAAGGGATGGCCATAGTTCTGAGCCATGCTCATTGCATCTACATGCACTCATCCCAAGTTCACCCTCCAGCACACCAACCCACTGGCTGCCTTCGGCCACAGCTGCTCCTGCAGCACTCCCACACTCCAGAGAGTTTCCTTTTTGTCACCACCAGTGTAATAATTGGGCCTACAAACTGACCCCACTTGTGAGCTCCACTGTGAAAAGTGAGTTAAAGGTCATTAAATGTCACAGTAAGCCTATAATAATAAACACTGGTGGGAAAAGGTGCCCAAGGGAGACAGCCAGACCAAACTAGTTCAAAGGAAAAGGCCTAGGGATGTAATTCAAGGACAGTGCTAAGATCACACCTGGTAAA
>NW_020699888.1:0-2348 GCF_002925995.2 Terrapene triunguis | reverse complement strand
CTGACAATTTTACTAAAATACTTAATTAACTTTAAGAGAAACAAATAAATATGCACATATACATGTCCAAATCATTGTAATTTATGTAGGGTTGGGATTTGTTTGTTTCTTTGCAGACTCAAAAACAATGTACAGTTGTCTCTATTCTTTACTGGATGTATCCAGAATAGAAATACAAAGAAGGTGCTTTGCACGTTCTTGTCTTTTTTGTTGTTGGTTCTTTTGCATTTTTTTATTTTACTGGCTAGCTAGTAAGTCTGCTGCTGTGAAAAGTGATACTTGTGTGTTAATATCTCTTTTCACAGCCTCCCAGCTAGCTACTAAGTCTGCTGTGAAAAGTGACATTAACAAATATACAAATATCAATTTTCACAGCAGACTTCTCAGCCCCAGCAAGCCCGGGGACAAATGAAGCCCTAGATGGAGAGGTGGGCAGGGAGGCAGCAGGGGTCAGGGCAATGGAGGGGGGGGGAAGCCCAGGGCTGGCACCCCCACCACATGACCCGGGGATGGAACTCACCTCCGCGTGGATGGAGCCTGAAACCTGCCACCCCACAATGGAAACCTGACCACACCATTCCTGGAAGGTGGGGAACTCACTGGCTGCCTGCTTCTCCAGTGTTCGTGTCTCCAAAGGGGGGCAGGGTCCAACCCCTGCTGGTGGCCCCTGGGGAGGGGCTGCTTCTTTGCCCCCCCTGCAGTCACCATCCAGGAGGCTGTGGCCTAAAGAAAAGCCTCGGGTGGCCACATGCAGCCACAGTGGCTACATTTGAGAAATGCTGATCTAAGTAACTGTCAGACAAGGGCTAGGGAGAGGCGGGTGATCCTTCTAAAGACTCTCCTGCTAAAGGGAACAAGAATTGTTGTTAGGATGAAAGCCTTACTTAATGCTTTACATTTTAACTGTTTGTCCTTCTTTTGCTGCAACTCCAATAAAGTGTTAAAAGAATGTGTTGTCATGGTGCCAAGCTGGCTGTGGTCTCTGTATGCCAAACCTTGTGTTGAGTTAGACACAAGTGGGGCCATGTTCACACCTTTGGGTCCCTATATTCCATCTAAATGAATATACCACCACCAAGTTGCAGTGAAGGGGCTGAGTCAAAATTAGACTATGGCACCCCGCAATAGCCTGCCTAACTCAATTTGTCAATTTGTCTGTTTTGGTAGGTAGAAGGGGGTGGCCCGCTCTAGAGGATTTGCCAGGGTTTTACCGGGGGTTTCTGTCCAACCTTCGGAGGACTCCCTGGAACAGATTACCTCTGTTGACCCTTGGAAGGACATGGATACAGCATTCCCCTCAAAGGATTGACATCCAGCCACTATTCTTCGAAAACAAAATTATTCTTTATTTAGCACAATATTCCCTAATACAACAAATGTATTAAAAGAACAAAGAATCCATACATCTTCTTAACAAGGCATAACTTCTGTTAGCACAGGCACACATCAAAGTATTCAAAATTGTAATATCACAAAATTGAAAAGAGCTTCAAGTGGTTACATTCCATCTGAAATGGCCAGTACGTATAGAATGCTGACAGCAAATCCTTAAACATTTACATTATAACAAACATCCAGCTTTCTTATCCCATGGATACGTTCTACTTTATATTAGAGTCGCCGTGCTTACCTCTCCGCTGTCTTCCTTTCCCTCTGAATAGTCCTTCTGCTCTGTCGATGGGGTCATTGCTGCTGCTGCCTCGCTGCCACTGCTTGCCTCTTCTTTAGTGATTTTAGCCCTTTTTGTTTTCTTCCTCCTTGGTCTTTTCTTTTGATGACATTTCTATTACTCCAGTACACTCCAGCACCTCCCACTCACACTGACAGACAAATACAGACTAATGAAGCCTGACAGTTACCTTCCTTCTATACAGATTTTGACCTATTGGGATTGCTTACTTTTACAGTCCCACCACCAATCAGGTTTAAGCCCTCTATCTGTCAATCAAAGCTGGACCTGATTGAAGACCTGCATCTTAAAAGCCGGACCTGATTGAAGGCCTGTTTTATGCTTAACTGACCCCTCTCTTCAGGGTTTTGGAGTGACCTTTGTTTCACTTCAGCCTGCCTGCTTGCTATTGGTTGAATCTCTCCCAGACCTCCATTTTGGATTTCTGTGACTGCTGGCGACCGCCATTTGGTTATTGCTAGTCACAACCACCTAAAACTACTGTATTAATTGTTAAACCTCTATGATTATAAACAACTATCCCTATCTAAGTGTAGTCAAACACTATGCTTCACTGGCCCCACTCTATTTGGTATTAAATTACACCACTTGAATGTCATTCTCTCCCTGCTTCAGCCAGTGGTGACAGCACAGCGCTCTTAGGCTGTATTCCTTACAC
>NW_020699887.1:0-5065 GCF_002925995.2 Terrapene triunguis | reverse complement strand
CCCCTCCACTGATCTGTCCCTATCACACCCTCTCCCTCTAGCCTGTACCCCTACAGCAAGCTCCCCCACCCTCCCCCAGCCTGCCCCCTACAGCTCTGCCTCCCCTAGCATGTCCCTACAACAGAGTGGATTTGATTTAATCCACTTAAATCAAATTGATTTAAATCATGATTTAAATCACTAGTCAGGAAGACTTGATTTAATCATGGATTTCTAAATAAAAAGTGCATTCTTGTTGGTTGTTACAACCTTAATACATATTCTTAACAACTCAGAGATAGATGTAGGTTTCATTTTTAGAAGGTACACACGATACATTTTTAAAGTAATTTATTTTGAAAACTTTTCAGATTAGTTTTACAGCTATATCAGAAAATGAATGATTGTTTGATATTTCTTTTACCAAAGGTAATTGAAGCAGATATTTATGAGGTCATTGGGAAGTGAACTATCTCCAATTCAACAGGTTAATCATTCATATTTGGAGGATTTTCTTGCCATGCTATATTAGGAGAACATCACCAGACAGACATTTAAATTGTTTTATTTAACTAAAACAACATTATGTATTCTGGAATTTTCTTCAACAGCAAACAAATAATATTTTAACAAAACAAGCATATGACTTTTTGAATTTAGTTAAACATTAAAGTTTTTAAAATCAGGTTTGTTTTTGTTAAAATTGTTTTTAACTAAAATAGTTAAATGAAATATTAAAAAAAAAATTAAATCGACTGTGTAAGCCAGGTCAACATGAGAAACTTAAAATATTGGCTTCTGCAGCTAACTCAGTCATCTTCACCTTCATTTTCCTGTTTGTTCATAATCTGGAAAAGAAAAACAAGCTTTCCTGCTTTTTCAGGTCCCAAATGATTTCTCAGTTTGGAATGAATTACATCTGCAGAAGAAGTTTCTGCTGTTAAAAGTGAGATTATCACTTCAACAGTTTCTGAATCCAAGTGCTTAAGTGATTTCCACCAGTTCCACCAGATGGGATCCACCTAACGAAGAGAGGGAAGAGCATCTTCACAGGCAGGCTTGCTAACCTAGCGAGGAGGGCTTTAAACTAGGTTCGCCGGGGGAAGGTGACCTAAGCCCAGAGGTAAGTGGGGAAGTGGGATACCGGGAGGAAACACGAGGAGGGTACAAGATGGGAAGCCTCCTGATTCATACTGAGAAAGTAGGGCAATCGGCTAGTTATCTTAGGTGCATGTACACGAATGCAAGAAGCCTGGGAAACAAGCAGGAAGAATTGGATGTCCTGGCACAATCAAGGAACTATGATGTGATTGGAATAACAGAAACTTGGTGGGGCAGTTCACATGACTGGAGCACTGTCATGGATGGTATAAACTGTTCAGGAAGGACAGGTATGGGAGAAAAGGTGGAGGAGTTGCATTGTATGTAAGAGTGTGGTATGATTGCTCAGAGCTCTAGTATGAAACTGGAAAAAAGCCTGTTGAGAGTCTTTGGGTTAAGTTTAGAGGCGAGAGCAACAAGGGTGATGTCATGGTGGGCATGTGCTATAGACCACCGGATCAGAAGGATGAGATAGACAAGGCTTTCTTCGGACAACTAACTGAAGTTTCCAGATCACGGGCCCTGGTTCTAATGGGGGACTTCAATCACCCTGACATCTGCTGGGAGAGCAACACAGCAATGCACAGACAATCCAGGAAGTTTTTTGGAGAGTGTTGGGGACAACTTCCTGGTACAAATTGTTGGTGTCACTAGGCATAGCTACCAGGTAACTCGGGGGGGTGGAAGGCCATAAGTGCCGATGAAACCTCCCTGCTCTCGGTCTAAGTGAACCACAGAACTCCATCTTGTGAACTTTCACCTACTTCCATGCTAACAGCCTATGCTGAAGCAGAATATGTAATGGTCAGCTTTTCTAGCAGACAGCTGCAGTTTTGCTCGCACTAACAGAAACGGTAGTGATAATGCGGGGGAAAAGGGGGAGGGAAAGGCCTAGTGCGTAGCGCTTGCAAGGTCAAAGATAAGCATGTGAACGGGAAAGTTTCTAACATGCACAATGTGTACCTGCTGTAACTGCTCGGGACGGGAGGGGTAGAGGGAAGAGTAACAGAACAAAGCTTACACAGAAACAGCTTGGAATATAAAAGGGAACACTTGCTTGTATATGCTGTGCTTGATTTGAGACGTGCCTGTCTCCCTGCACCACTTTGAGATCTCAAATAAACTTTGTTTGCTTCTCCACCCCTGGTGTGTCTATTGGTGCGGCGCACACCGGGCAACGAACCCTGTTGCCCCCTCGGGGCCCATCTGGGCTGGCAACAAAGTGTTGGAGGAACCAACTAGGGGCTGTGTTCCTCTTGACCTGCTGCTTACAAACAGGGAAGAATTGGTAGGGGAAGTAGAAGTGGGTGGCAACCTAGTCAGCAGTGACCATGAGATGGTTGAGTTCAGGATCCTGACAAAAGGAAGAAAGGAGAGTAGCAAAAAACAGACCCTGGCCTTCAGAAAAGCAGATATAGACTCCCTTGGGGAACTGATGGGCAGGATCCCCTGGGAGGCTAATATGAGGGGGAAAGGAGTCCAGGAGAGCTGGCTGTATTTTAAAGAAGCCTTATTGAGGGTGCAGGAACATCCCGATGTGCAGAAAGAATAGCAAATATGGCAGGTGACCAGCTTGGCTTAACAGTGAAAACCTTGCTGATCTTAAACACAAAAAAGAATCTTACAAGAAGTGGAAGCTTGGACAAATGACCAGGGAGGAGTATAAAAATATTGCTAGAGCATGCAGGGGTATAATCAGGAAGGCCAAGGAACAATTGGAGTTGCAGCTAGCAAGGGATGTGAAGGATAACAAGAAGGGTTTCTACAGGTATGTTAGTAACAAGAAGGAGGTCGGGGAAAGTGTGGGACCCTTACTGAATGGGGGAGGCAACATAGTGACAGATGATGTGGAAAAAGCTGAAGTACTCAATGCTTTTTTTGCCTCAGTTTTCACAGACACGGTCAGCTCCCAGACTGCTGCACTGGGCAACACAGTATGGGGAGGAGGTGAGCAGCCCTCAGTGGTGAAAGAAAAGTTAAGGACTATTTAGAAAAGCTGGACATGCACAAGTCCATGGGTCCAGATCTAATACATCCGAAGGCGCTAAGGGAGTTGTCTGATGTGATTGCACAGCCATTAGCCATTATCTTTGAAAATTCGTGGCAATCGGGGGAGGTCCCGGATGATTGGAAAAGGGCAAAAATAGTGCCCATTCTTTAAAAAGGGAAGAAAGAGAACCTGGGGAACTACGGACTGGTCAGCCTCACTTCAGTCCCCCAAAAAATCATGGAGCAGGTCCTCAAGGAATCCATTTTGAAGCATTTGGAGGAGAAGGATGTGATCAGGAACAGTCAACATGGATTCACCAAGGGTAAGTCATGCCTGACCAACCTGATTGCTTTCTCTGATGAGATAACTGGCTCTATGGATATGGGGAAAGCGGTGGATGTGATATATCTTGACTTTAGCAAAGCTTTTGATACAGTCCCCCACAGTATTCTCGCCAGCAAGTTAAAGCAGTAGGGATTGGATGAATGGACTATAAGATGGATAGAAAGCTTGCTAGATTGTCGGGCTCAATGGGCAGTGATCAATGGCTCGATGTCTAGTTGGCAGCTGGTATCAAGTGGAGTGCCCAAGGAGTCAGTCCTGGGGCCAGTTTTGTTCAACATCTTTATTAATGATCTGGATGATGGGATGAATTGCACCCTCGGCAAGTTTGCAGATGACACTAAGCTAGGGGGAGAGGTAGATGTGCTGGAGGGTAAGGATAGGGTCCAGAGTGACCTAGACAAATTGGAGGATTGGACCAAAAGAAATCTGATGAGGTTCAACAAAGACAAGTTTAGAGTCCTTCACTTAAGAAGGAAGAATCCCATTCACTGCTACAGGCTGGGGACCGACTGGCTAAGCAGCAGTTCTGCAAAAAAGTACCTGGGGATTACAGTGGATGAGACGCTGGATATGCGTCAGCAGTGTGTCCTCGTTGCCAAGAAGGCCAACGGCATATTGGGCTGCATTAGTAGGAGCATTGCCAGCAGATCGAGGGAAGTGATTATTCCCCTCTTCGGCACTGGTGAGGCCACACATGTGTCCAGTTTTGGTCATCCCCACTACAGAAGGGATGTGGACAAAATTGGAAAGAGTCCAGCGGAGGGCAACAAAAATGATTAAGGGGCTGGGGCACATGACTTACAAGGAGAGGCTGAGGGAACTGGGGTTATTTAGTCTGCAGAAGAGAAGAGTGGAGTGAGGGGGGATTTGATAGCAGCCTTCAAAAAAACACCCCCCTGAGCACAGCAAGATTCAGCGCTGTAAAGTGCCAGTGTAGACAGTGCATTAGCGCTCCTCGTGGGAGGTGGGTTTTTTAGCGTGCCGCGACTACACAGTGTAGACTAGCCCTAACATGTTCTGAGTAAATATTACAGTAATGCACACCTGTTTTTGTCAGTAAAGTCAGAAACTGACAGTATACACCTGGGGGTTGGCAAGTGCCTGTTAAATGGCTTCATTACCACTTGAATGGCTCTTTCACAGTTTCAATGTTGTGGCATCTGGCAGGCTGGAGGCTTTTTCACTTTTAAGTTACTAGAGATCCCCTCCAGAGGAAGACTCACCAGGCTGCAGCAGCCAGCGGTGGGAGCCTGCAGGAAGGGTCAGAATGGGGATAGGAAGAGTGGGAAAGTGCCCCAAATTTTCATGCCCTCTGCAGCTGCCTATGCCTAAGGACAGCCCTGCTTTCTGTTTCAGAGCCTTTAGGTTGCCCTGGCTTCATATTTTTGCTGTTACCTTTCCCAAGGAATCCATATACCTAAAATGGTTGCACTTTGCTATAGCATTCAGTACCATTTTGGACTTCCAGTAACATGGGATTTCCCCAACCTCCCACCCTTTGTAATTGCAAATGTATTAAAAAAAATCTTTATTTCTGTAAGTAACCCCCCCATCCTGCAAACCCTGAAGCGCACACATTACGCATTTGTTACTTCATTTGTTCCATACTTAAATGTTGACTTTTCAACTGAATTGTTTATACTTCTAATT
>NW_020699886.1:0-2684 GCF_002925995.2 Terrapene triunguis | reverse complement strand
GGGAGATTTTTTCTTTTTTAACTTGCTGCACATGCTTGTTTTTACCCCGTTTCTGAGTCTCTCTTCTGACAAATGACTCCCCCTGAGCTGCACACGGCTCTCACGTCTATAGGCAGGGGCTGAGGCACAGGTCTCTGGCTGGAACAGATCAAATTGTTTTCAGATGATGCAAAATAAACAGGGCGTATCAGTTTGTATGAGACATTGGCCTTGGCATTGGTTAATGTTTAGGTCAGCTGCAGCACTGTCCGTCCCCAGCATGTACAGGGAATAACAGTGAACTAGAAACCATTTGGGTTTCAATTTATTCAAAAGATTTCAGGGCTCAGTTAGAAGTGTTGGGGGCCGTTGGACATGGCGAGGGAGCGTACTGCAATGTAAACGGTAACTTATGCCGAAGTAGCGGAAAGGCAAAGGCCTAGCAGGAATTAGCACACACCTTATAAGGCAACCCTCCCCTTGCTTTGTTCTTACGTGTGCCAGGGCTGCCCTGGAGGGAGTGGCCACAAAGGAGCCCTGGGACTCTGCTGAAGAGGGGGTGGTCACACTGGGGACTGTAGATAGGGTGACCATATATTTCCCAGAGGCAAAACAGGATACCCCTGGGCCAGCCTGAGCCTCTCCTCTCCTGCTCCCGCACGGGTGCGGCCTGAGCCCTCCCTGCCTCCCACCAGCACAGGGCAGGCCGGAGATCCCCCTCCTCACCAGCGTCGGGGCCAGCCCGAGCCCCCCTGCTGCCTACCCGTGATCCCCCTCCTCCCTGCAAACCCCTTACCACCTGCATATGGGGCTGGTCCTCCAAACTCCCTGCACATGCGGAGTGGGTGGTCTGAGCCCCCCACGCCACCCAAAGCCCCCAGCCCCCACGTGCATGCTGGGCTGCCCTAGGCCCCCTCTGCCCCCTGCATGTGGGGCAGGTCAGCCCAAGCCACTCCCCCTAGCCCTTCCTCCCCCAGATGGCTGGTGTTGCCACTCACCCCCTCCCCCACCCCACACATTCCTCTGCGCCCCTCTAGGGTTCCCACCCCACTTTTTGGCAAAAAAGTGCATTTGTCCCGTTTGTCTTGCCAATTGATGATCAGTTGGCAGAGCAAACAGGACAAATGCCCGGTTTTGTCAAAAAAGTTGGGAAGCCTGGGACAGGGCCTAAAAAAGGGACTGTCCTGGCCAAAACAGAACATATGGTCAGCCTTACCCTAGAGCAGTGGTTTTCAAACTGTGGGTCACGACCCATTACTAGGTCGCGGAATTTAAGGCACTGGGTTGTGACAGCTCTGGTCAGCACTGCCGACCAGGCCATTAAAAGTCCCATCGGCGGTGCTGCCCGGTTAAGGCAGGCTAGTCCCTACCTGTTCCGAGACCGTGCTGTGCCCCGGAAGTGGCCAGCAGCAGGTCAGTGGGACACGGAACTCCGCGCACTGCCCCTGCAGCAAACACCGGCTCCGCACTCCCATTAGCCGGGAACCTCTTCCTTACCCCTGACTGGGCTGTCTTGTGAAGTCACAAGGAGGAGAGAGTCTGGGTGCTAAGGAGTCCGGCTTTCCTAGAACTCAAACTGAGTTACACACACTAAAGGAGAGTCACAAGCTCCTAGCTGTGTGTCTGGTGACACTAGAGCCACTAGCCGCTTCCACCTGGTTCTCACTCGCCCCGGCCTAGTTCCCTCTCACGTGTGCTCTGCTCCTCCTGGCACAGCCCCTACTCCCAACGCTGCCCACCGGTGCTTCCCCTGAAACCCTTCCTGCCCGCTCTGCATGTGAGTTGCAACTTACTGTCGTATCTTTCACTTCTGCATTGGGCCCTGAGCACCCCAACAAGTGGGTATTTCAAAGGCTCTGCAAGTAGCCTAAATGATAAGGCTCACCCCCCAAAAATCAGTGTGTCTGAATGTTCCTCCGGCCCGGTGCAAACAACCAGTCCAATGAGGGCAGGAGAGTCCGAACAGAGACTGGAAACCAACTTGGGCACCCCAGATGCAGAAGGTCTCCATTGCAAAGGGGCTGAGATAAGGGTAGAATGACACAGGTCAGGGCCAGCTCTAGGTTTTTTGCCGCCCCAGGCAAAACATTTGCCGCCCCAAGCTCCGAGAGCGCAACTGCCCAAGCTTGCTTTGCTGGTGCCTAGAGCCAGTCCTGACGCAGGTAGAATGATCATCCGCCGTTACACTGAGCTGCACCTCAGCAGGCCAGGGGGAGTGAGTGCAATCAGTCACATGCTGAGGGGGTGGAAAAGCAGGGTTGGTCTCTCCCTTCCACCTCCAGTCAACCCTACCCATAGTCGGCTGCTCTCACCCAGAGCCAGCCCTCATGATAGTCCCACTGCTACAGTTCTCCACTGCACCCACAGGCTGCTCCCCCTTGGCTAATCCCCTTTCGGTCTGCCTGCCGAGCCTGTCCCCCTTTCCTACAGCTCCCCCAGCCTGTACCACATAGTGACAGATCCAGCTTCCCCAACCTGCCCCCTGCAGCTCCCCCCAGGCTGAAACCCATAGCGACAGATCCAGCTCCCCCAACCCACCCCGCTCCCTACAGGTCACCCCAGCCTGTACCCCATAGCGACACATCCAGGTCCCTCAGCCCCCGTAGCCTCTACTCCATAGCGACAGATCCAGCTTCCCCAACCCACCCCCTACAGCTTCCCCTCCACTGATCTGTCCCTATCACACCCTCTCCCTCTAGCCTGTA
>NW_020699885.1:0-9557 GCF_002925995.2 Terrapene triunguis | reverse complement strand
CCCCTCCACTGATCTGTCCCTATCACACCCTCTCCCTCTAGCCTGTAGCCCTACAGTGAGCTCCCCTACCTCCCTCAGCCTGCCCCCTACAGCTCTGCCTCCCCTAGCATGTCCCTACTACAGGGTGGATTTGATTTAAATCACTAGCCAGGAAGACTCGATTTAATCATGGATTTCTACATAAAAGTGCATTCTTGTTGGTTGTTATAACCTTAATACATATTCTTCACAACTCAGAGATAGATATAGATAGATGTAGGTTTCATTTTTGGAAGATACACACTATACATGTTTAAAGTAATTTATTTTTATTAGTTTTACAGCTATATCAGAAAATGAATGATTGTTTGAGATTTCATTTACCAAAGGTAATTGAAGTAGATGTTAATGAAGTCATTGGGAAGTGAACTATCTCCAATTCAACAGGTTAATCATTAATATTTGGAGGATTTTCTTGCCATGCTGTATTAGGAGGAGAACATCACCAGACAGACATTTAAATTGTTTTATTTAACTAAAACAACAACATTATGTATTCTGGATTTTTTTCTTCAACAGCAAACATATAATATTTTAACAAAACAAGCATATGAATTTTTGAATTTAGTTAAACATTCATGGTTTTTAAAATCAGGTTTGTTTTTGTTAAAATTGTTTTTAACTAAGACAGTTAAATGAAATATAAAGAAAAAATTAAATCGACTATGTCAGCCAGGTCAACATGAGAAACTTAAAATATTGGCTTCTGCAGCTAACTCAGGCATCTTCACCTTCATTTTCCTGTTCATAATCTGGAAAAGAAAAACAAGCTTTCCTGCTTTTTCAGGTCCCAAACGATTTCTCAATTTGGAATGAATTAGTCCAAAGGAAGAAAATATTCTTTCTAGACCCGCAGAAGAAGTTTCTGCTGTTAAAAGTGAGATTATCACTTCAACAGTTTCTGAATCCAAGTGCTTAAGTGACTTCCACCAGTTCCACCAGATGGGATCTACCTAACGAAGAGAGGGAAGAGCAACTTCGCAGGCAGGCTTGCTAACCTAGTGAGGAGGGCTTTAAACTAGGTTCACCGGGGGATGATGACCTAAGCCCAGAGGTAAGTGGGGAAGTGAGATACCAGGAGGAAACACAAGGAGAAGGCTACAAGATGGGAAGCCTCCTGTTTCATACTGAAAAGTAAGGCAATTGGCTAGTTATCTTAGATGCATGTGCACAAATGCAAGAAGCCTGGGAAACAAGCAGGAAGAATTGGATGTCCTGGCACAATCAAGGAACTATGATGTGATTGGAATAACAGAAACTTGATGGAGCAGTTCACATGACTGGAGCACTGTCATGGATGGTATAAACTGTTCAGGAAGGACAGGTATGGGAGGAAAGGTGGAGGACTGGCATTGTATGTAAGAGTGTGGCATGATTGCTCAGAGCTCCAGTATGAAACTGGAGAAAAGCCGGTTGAGAGTCTTTGTGTTAAGTTTAGGGGCGAGAGCAACAAGGGTGATGTCATGATGGGCATGTGCTATAGACCACCAGATCAGAAGGATGAGGTAGACGAGGCTTTCTTCGGACAACTAACTGAAGTTTCCAGATCACAGGCCCTGGTTCTAATAGGGGACTTCAATCACCCTGACATCTGCTGGGAGAGCAACAAAGCAATGCACAGACAATCCAGGAAGTTTTTGGAGAGTGTTGGGGACAACTTCCTAGTACAAGTGCTGGAGGAACCTACTAGGGGCTGTGTTCCTCTTGACCTGCTGCTTACAAACAGGGAAGAATTGGTAGGGGAAGTAGAAGTGGGTGGCAACTTAGGCAGTAGTGACCATGAGATGGTTGAGTTTAGGATCCTGACAAAAGGCAGAAAGGAGAGTAGCAAAATACGGACCCTGGACTTTAGAAAAGCAGACTTAGACTCCCTTAGGCAACTGACGGGCAGGATCCCCTGGGAGGCTAATATGAAGGGGAAAGGAGTCCAGGAGAGCTGGCTGTATTTTAAAGAAGCCTTATTGAAGGTGCAGGAAGAAACCATCCCGATGTGCAGAAAGAATAGCAAATATGGCAGGCAACCAGCTTGGCTTAATGGTGAAATCTTTGGTGAGCTTAAACTCAAAAAGAAAGCTTACAAGAAGTGGAAATTCGGACAGATGACTAGGGAGGAGTATAAAAATATTGCTAGAGCATGCAGGGGTATAATCAGGAAGGCCAAGGCACAATTGGAGTTGCAGCTAGCAAGGGATGTGAAGGATAACAAGAAGGGTTTCTACAGGTATGTTAGCAACAAGAAGGAGGTCGGGGAAAGTGTGGGACCCTTAGTGAATGTGGGGGAGGCAACATAGTGACAGATGATGTGGAAAAAGCTGAAGTACTCAATGCTTTTTTTGCTTCAGTCTTCTCAGACAAGGTCAGCTCCCAGACTGCTGCGCTGGGAAACACAGTATGGGGAGGAGGTGAGCAGCCCTCAGTGGTGAAAGAAAGGTTAAGGACTATTTAGAAAAGCTGGACATGCACAAGTCCATGGGTCCAGATCTAATACATCTGAGGGAGCTGAGG
This sequence comes from Terrapene triunguis, assembly GCF_002925995.2. Lineage (NCBI taxonomy): Eukaryota > Metazoa > Chordata > Testudines > Emydidae > Terrapene > Terrapene triunguis. The sequence continues at coordinate 7,013 of NW_020699885.1, read as the reverse complement.
GAGTTGTCTGATGTGATTGCACAGCCATTAGCCATTATCTTTGAAAATTCATGGTGATCGGGGGAGGTCCCGAATGATTGGAAAAGGGCAAAAATAGTGCCCATTCTTTAAAAAGGGAAGAAAGAGAACCCGGGGAACTACAGACTGGTCAGCCTCACTTCAGTCCCCCAAAAAGTCATGGAGCAGGTCCTCAAGGAATCCATTTTGAAGCATTTGGAGGAGAGGGAGGTGATCAGGAACAGTCAACATGGATTCACCAAGGGCAAGTCATGCCTGACCAACCTGATTGCTTTCTCTGATGAGATAACTGGCTCTATGGATATGGGGAAAGCGGTGGATGTGATATATCTTGACTTTAGCAAAGCTTTTGATACAGTCTCCCACAGTATTCTTGCCAGCAAGTTAAAGCAGTAGGGATTGGATGAATGGACTATAAGGTGGATAGAAAGCTAGCTAGATTGTCATGCTCAACGGGTAGTGATCAACGGCTCGATGTCTAGTTGGTAGCCGGTATCAAGTGGAGTACTCCAGGGGTCAGTCCTGGGGCCAGTTTTGTTCAACATCTTTATTAATGATCTGGATGATGGGATGAATTGCACCTTCAGCAAGTTCGCAGGTTACCTAGGGCGGTGGTGGAATCTCCATCTGTCATAAATATAAAGGGAAGGGTAACAACCTTCCTGTATACAGTAGTATAAAATCCCTCCTGGCCAGAGGCACAAAATCCTTTTACCTGTAAAGGGTTAAGAATCTCAGGTAACCTATCTGGCACCTGACCAAAAGGACCAATAAGGGGACAAGATACTTTGTTTTGTCTGTTCTTTGTCTGTCTGTTCTGTGTGCTTGCTGGAGACAGATCAAGAAGGCAAGCAATCCAACTCAATTAGAATTAGTAAGTAATAATAAGGGAATGCGTTAGCTTACTTTTATTTTGGCTTGTGATTTTCCTTGTCTAGAGGAAGGTTTTGTCTAGAGGGAGGTTTATCCCTGGATTTGTAACTTTAAGGTTTTGCCTACAGGGGAGATCCTCTATGTTCTCGAGTCTTTTGTTATTCTGTAAAGTACTTACCATCCCGATTTTACAGAGGTAATTCTTTTACCTTTTCTTTAATTAAAATTCTTCTTTTAAGAACCTGATTGATTTTTCGTTTTAAGATACAAGGGTTTGGGTCTGTGTTCACCTGTACCAATTTGTGAGGATATTATTCTCAAGCCTGCCCAGGAAAAGGGGTGTAGGGGCTTGGGGGGATATTTGGGGAAGGTAGGGCTCCGAGTGGCCCTCCCTAAATGTTTGTTTAAATCACTTGGTGGTGGCAGCGTTACTTAATCCAAGGAATAGGGGAGTTTTTAACCTAAGATGGTAGAAATAAGCTTAGGGGGTCTTTATGCGGGTCTCCACATCTATACCCTAAAGTTCAGAGTGGGGAGGGAACCCTGACACCATCCTTAGAGGTTTTGAAGGCCTGGCTTGACAAAGCCCTGGCTGGGATGATTTAGTTGGTGTTGGTCCTGCTTTGAGCAGGGGATTGGACTAGATGACTTCCTGAGGTCTCCTCCAACCCTAATCTTCTATGAATCTATGAGTTCACTTGTGTGACTTTCTTTAAAACATCATCAGCAAACATATATTTCTTGACTGGTTCTTATTCCCAAACTGCTGCCTGCTGCCATTATAGGTTTTCTCTTCTAGTGAGAGAATGGTATGGTAGATCTCAAATCAATGAAGGCTACACTCAGAAAGACCTCAAGACTTCTGGAATATGCTGCTCAAACAGTTTTACTCTTGTTTCTACTGCCTGTCCCTCCCTTCTCACATGTATCTCCAGCCTTCTTCTCCTTGTCCATATCTATCCCGCCCCCAACAATCTTCTATTCATTGAACTTTTTGAAACTTTGCACTTTTAGAGAGAGATAAGGGATTGACTCTGTGTACACAAATTTGCAGAGGGACAATAGGGTTGAGGTCTGCTATTTCTCACCTCTATATATTGTTTATTTATTTTAAAACATTTTTGCTGTTAACAAGCATGTTACCTCTGCAGACACAAATCCACAGTTTGAGAGCTGCAAAACTAAGCATCTCTGATGGTATCTTCTAGACTGAGCACTGAGTCCCATTGGGTAGATAGAAAGATTAACCTAAATAATCTATACAGAAGCTCCTGGAGCCCCATAAAATTGGGTCTCTAATCCATGAACCATTGGAACTCATTTACAAAACTTTTCTTAAACATTACATGACTATATTGTCTCATACTATAGAATTATAAGTTAGAATCCCTATTCCATGATGAGATATCTTTGAGCTAGAATGTATCTTAATTAAAACTATCCTGAGATAGGTTTTTTCCTCAAAAAGGATTTTATCAAAAAAAAATCTGATTTAAATTAAAAAAATCCAATTTAAAGTTTTTAAAAATCTGATTTTTTGGATTGTTTTACACAAATCATTTATTTTTATCCACCCTGCCCTAGGGCCGCCCAGAGCGGGGGGGGGCGAGTGGGGCAATTTGCCCCAGGCCCTGGGCCCTGCAGGGGCCCCGCGAGCCCTGGCCCAGCGGCGGCCTGGGTCTTCAGCAGCTTTTCGGCGGTGGGAGGCCCTTCAGTGCCGCCGAAGACCCGGACCGCCGCCAGGTGAGTACAAGCGCCGCAGCTCCCCTGCTTTGCCCCAGCCTCCCTGAATCCTCTGGGCGGCCCTCCCCCGCGCCATAACACCCCTCCCCCATCTTGTACCCTATAGTTCCCCCTCTCCCCTTGCTATGCCTTTCCGGAACCTGTAAGTTTCGATTCCCATTTTCTCTCCCCGGGCCCCGCCCCCGCGCAGTCCTTTCGCGGTCGAGCTCCGCCCCCGGCCCCGCCCCGCCCCGCCCGGCATATCTGGAGCCCCCGCTCTAGAGCCCGCAGCGCCGTGCCATGGATCCCAGCGTGAGCATCGACCTGCAGCCCCGCGACAGCGGCGGCAAGGTGGGGCAGGACGGCTCGGCTCCCCCGTACTCCACCTACTCCTACATCAGCACCGCGCAGGGCTTCCCCGTGCAGCCGCCGCCTCGCGACTTCGTGCTCTGGTCCCTCTTCAACACCGTCTTCTGCAACGTCTGCTGCCTCGGCTTCTTGGCTCTGGTCTTCTCCTTCAAGGTGAGCCCGGCTGGGGGGAGCCGGACCGGCTCCGGGGCAGGGGATGGGACACTGCCCGCGAGTGACAGGTGCCCCAGGGAGGGGATGAAAGTGACCCCAGTTAACCAGCTGCGGGAGATGTCAAAACAGGGCGTGCGGGGCAGACTGGCAGGATAGGACAGCTGGGCACCCACTTCCCCAGGCTGTGACCTTAAAGGCACTTCTGGGTAAGGCTGCTCTTCCCTCTCTGAAATCACGGATGGAGCTGCCAAAGGAGCCTTGGATCAGAGAAATATTTTATATGCCTCCCCCTGCACTCCCGCCCAAAAACTTATAATTGCCATGCATATTAGTGGTGTTTAAAGTGATCCTGTTCAGCTGTGTGTCTGCAGAAAGCCTCACAGCGGTTTGCAAATTTGTCTGATACAACGTTCTGAGTCCCTGACTTGGACTCCTTTTCATGTAATCCACTGGGAATATAGTTTCACTCCTTTACATTATTTGGTTTATAATGCCCTTTTTTAAATTATTGTTAGTACTTTGTCATTTCCCTCTGGTAACATTGTGCAGAGGGATGTCATTGTGCTATTTAATTTGTATTTTTAATAGCAAATAAGCTTTGACAATATGAACAGTTGCTAGTAGCTTCAGCAATCACATTGCACAGCCCTTCTAGGGGAACATTTCCTGTTTGTTTTGCAATCTTAAAATTTACAGTTTTTAATGCTGATTTGTTTTTATAACATCTTTATTCTGGGATCATATGCCTTCAAGGCTGATTCCTGGGATTGGTGTAAAAACTTCTTCAGTTTCCTTTGATCCTCCAATGGGGATTGCCTTTGTCAACTGTTGTTTTACCTCTATCCAGCACCCTAATACTTGCAAAAGGGTCACCACTACCAGCCAGATTTTCTTAAAGATTGAAAGCCCCCACATGCATCTGAAAATCCCACTAGTCGCTGCAATGTTTTTAAAATTCAGGCTCTAAGGGCAATGTGCTACTTTGCAGGAAATCCTTCTCCAAGGCAAACTTCTACTGTAACTTGTCTAAACCTAGAACCCCAAGATAAGTTGACAGCCAAGAATGCAAAAATCATGAGTTATGCACCTAAACTTGATTAAATTAAAAAAACATATTTTGGGTCTTTTAATGTGCTTTTCTGTTAGTGCCGTCCTCAGGGTTTATGGGGCCCTACACAATATTATTTAACTGGTGCCCCTATGCCCGACGGCAGCCCACGCTTACAGCCCCGGAGGAGGGTGGGAGGGGGAGGGATGAGGTAGCAAAGGGGTACCGAGCCCTCTGGCCCGCCTCACGGTGCTGAAGAGTCACAGTTCCCTGCAGAGACCCCCGTACCTTCTCCCTCACGCAGAATGCGTGACGCCAGCGCATTCGGCTCCATGAATACGGCCCCTGCCATGGGTGGTGGGTGAAGCTGCCGCTTGGGGAGGCTAGCAACCCAGCCCACCTCTTCTGCCTGTGGCCCTGCCCACACTCCACCCTTGCTCCACCCCAGGCCATGCCCACACTCTGCCCAGGCCCTGCCCTCTCCCACTGTCTCTCTCCTCTCTTCCATCCCCCTCCCTTTTCACCTACTTCCAGCCAAATCCCTGAACCCTATCTCATAGAACTGAAAGGGACCCTGAAAGGTCATCGACAAATGACATTTAAAAAAAAAAAAACACTCTTCTGCAATTTCTAAAGAAAATGGAGCATGTTTTCCACTGCATGCCAGATGGTTAAGACTGGGCATGCAGAAGGTACCTAATTAAAAGCACTAAATTTGGGAATAAAAATGTCAGTCACAGGTTTTTTGATATACCCTGAAGTTTGTCAGAGTTTTATTTGCAAGAACTTTGTAGTAAGGGCAAGTCAGCTGTCCTGCTGACTACAACACTAAATATTATGGAATACATGATGCAGCTCTTCTGCTTTACATTTTCTTAATCAGTATTTCTAAGCTGATTTTATATTTTAAATGTACTCTTAAGCCTTCATAAAGTAATCATTCTAGATTACTACATATTTGTATCACTGAAACAAAGACATTATTTTAAATGAATCAGTCACAGAGGTTTAGTGTGTTCATAACAATGTTCGTTGCTTTTAGAAAAAGGGATCACTAATTTACTGTGTGTGATCTCCATAACAATAGACATGTTTATGAAATTTCACCAACTTTAAAAAATGTTTCCAAAGATTTTTAGGCGTAACAAAGGATTTTATATCTTATGAAGGTACTGATTTTTCTGGAGGGGTCTCTTAAAACTAGTTCATCAAATAGTCAGAAGTAAAGAGAGGGAAACTCATTTGTCCAGCTATCTGGAAGGAAAGGGGTGTTGTCCCTTTAAGGGCTCTCTTCAAGAAGGGGGTGAAGGGAGAAAGGGATGGACAGTAAGACTTGGGAAGCAAGTTTTTTGTACTATAGTAATTAAAATTAAAATGTGTATTTTAGATAAGGGTGGTCTTTTGAAGGATTTATTTAAAAAACTGTATGTCTGAAGATCCAAACACTTAAGGCTAAAGATGAATACTCAGATTGTGCATCTAAAAATCTATGCTAGATGTGATTTTTATAATTTTCAGCAACACACTAATAAAATATTTTTAAAGCAAATTTTAAACTAAGGTCCTGTAGACTAAGGGCTTGTCTACACTTTACAGCGCTGCAACTTTCTTGCTCAGCGTGTGAGAAAACACCCCCCTGAGTGCAGCAAGTTTCAGTGCTGTAAAGCTCCAGTGTAGACAGTGCACCAGCGCTGGGAGCTACGACCCTCGACCCTGATGGAGGTGGAAAGCCACGTTAAAGCAGCATTACCATGTTCTGAGTAAATATTACAGTAATGCACACACTGGTTTTGTCAGTAAAGTCAGAAGCTGACAGTATACCTTTGTTAAATGGCTTCATTACCACTTGAATGGCTCTTTCACAGTTTGTGTTGTTCTAATAGGTCTAGCAGGCTGGAGGCTTTTTCACTTTTAAGTTACTAGGGACTTGTCTACACCACACAGCCTTGTCCTTAAAAGTCAGTGTGTGTAAATGCTCTTTGTTGGCACTTTTGCCAACAAAATACTTCCAGCCCCACGAGCGGCATTAGCTTTGTCGGCAGGAGAGTGCTCCTGCCAACAAAGCCGCATTCACACTGCCATGTGCATCGGCAAAACTATTCTTTCGCGCGGGGGGGGGAGGCTTTTAAAAGTACCCGTGAAAGACAAAAGTTTTGTCAACTATTTCCCAGTGTAGACAAGCCCTAGATCCCCTCCAGAGGCAGGGCTGGTCCACACTAACCCCCCACTTCGAACTAAGATACGCAACTTCAGCTACGTGAACAACGCGGCAGGGAGGCTCCCCCGTCGACTCCGCGTACTCCTCTCGCGGAGCAGGAGTACCGGCGTCGACGGCGAGCACTTCCGGGATCGATCCCAGAAGATCAATTGCTTACCTCCGGGTCCGGAGGTAAGTATAGACGTACCCGCAGACTCACCAGTCTGCAGCAGCTAGGTGTGGGAACCTGCAGGAAGGGTCAGAACAGGGATAGGAAGAGCAGGAGGGTGGACACTAAGACCCAAGGGTGCCCCAAATTTTCAGGTGCCCTAAGCAGCCGCATATGCCTAAGGACGTCCCTGCTTCCCTTGCAGGCTGCCCTGGCTTCATATTTTTGCTGTTACCTTTCCCAAGGAATCCATATACCTAAAATGGTTGTACTTTACTATAGCATTCAGTACCATTTTGGACTTCCAGTAACATGTAATTTCCCCCATCTCACACCCTTTGTAATTGCAAATGTATTAAAAAAAAATCCTTATTTCTGTAAGTAGCCCCCCATCCTGCAAACCCTGAAGCGCACACTTTATGCATCTGTTACTTCATTTGTTGCATACTTAAATGTTGACTTTT